>NC_058524.1:536505883-536808913 GCF_904849725.1 Hordeum vulgare subsp. vulgare | reverse complement strand
ATCAGGATACTACCAGTTGAAGATCCGACCAGAAGATATACCCAAGACTGCATTCGTGACCCGGTACGGTCTGTATGAATGCACGGTCATGCCCTTCGGTTTGACAAATGCCCCAGCCTACTCCATGTACCTCATGAACAAGGTCTTCATGGAATATTTGGACAAGTTTGTCGTCGTGTTCATCGATGACATACTAATCTTCTCCAAGTCCGAAGAAGAGCATGAGCAACACCTGAGGCTAGTTCTGGGAAAGCTTCGAGAGCACCAACTTTACGCCAAATTCAGCAAGTGTCAGTTCTGGCTGAACGAAGTTGGATTTCTGGGTCATACCCTGACGGCACGCGGTTTAGCCGTGGATTAGACCAAGATTTCTACAATGACCAACTGGGAATCACCCAAGGACGTGAAGGATGTCAGGAGTTTCCTCGGGCTAGCGGGATACTACCGCAAGTTTGTCGAGGGATTCTCCAGCATCGCTCGACCTATGACTCAGCTCTTGAAGAAAGGCCGGAAGTTCGAGTGGACACCGGCGTGTGAAGCAAGCTTCCAGGAGTTGAAGAAGAGGCTAACTACCGCTCCGATATTGGCTACCCCAGACATCAACAAGGAATTCGTGATATATTGTGATGCCTCGGGAACCGGGCTCGGTGGAGTCCTGATGCAAGATGGCAGGGTCGTGGCGTACTTGTCATGGCAACTGCGACCGCATGAGGAGAACTACACTACCCATGATCTCTAGCTAGCAGCGGTAGTGCATGCTCTGAAGACGTGGCGACATTACCTTCTAGGAAAGCGATGCGAGATATATACAGACCACAAAAGTCTGAAGTATATCTTCACCCAGAGAGAGCTGAACATGAGACAGCGGAGATGGCTTGAGTTAATCAAGGATTACGACCTCAGCATTCAGTACCATCCCGTCAAGGCGAACGTGGTAGCCGATGCCCTGAGCCAGAAGGCAAACTCCTTGAACGTCGCGCTCAAGGAAAGGTTACCCGCCTTGTATGAAGAGATGGAGGGCTTAGGACTTGAGATAGTCGAACCAGGGTACCTGGCCAACCTCGAAGTCAAGCCTACTCTGGCAGACGACATCAAGGAAGCCCAGAAGGGGCACAAGAGTATCGAAGGCCTCAAGAGGAAGGTGCGAGAAGGCAAAGCCCCAGGATTCTCGATTGATGAGCAAGGAGTATTGTGGTACGGGAAGCGCTTATGCGTACCCAACAAGGCCGAACTTAAGGACTTGATCCTGCAAGAGGCACATGACACACCGTACTCTATCCATCCAGGTGGTACCAAGATGTACCAAGAGATCCGAGAACGATTCTGGTGGAACGGCATGAAGAGGGAAATTGGCTCCTATGTCGCTAAATGCGATGTATGTCAGCGAGTCAAGGCTGAACACCAACGACCCGCTGGATTGCTACAACCTCTTCAAGTGCCAGAATGGAAGTGGGATATAGTCAGCATGGACTTCATCACTGGGTTGCCCTGGTCGAATAAGGTTCATAACTCCATTTGGGTCATAGTTGATCATTTGACCAAGGTGGCCCATTTCATCCCCGTTAACACCACTTACGACGGCAGCCAGCTGGCCAGTCTGTACATTCATCGAGTGGTGAGTCTCCATGGAGTCCCCAAAGAGATTGTGTCCGACCGCGGCACGCAGTTCACCTCAAGATTCTGGAAGAAGTTTCAAGAAGCTCTCGGAACCAAACTCTCCTTCAGTACGGCTTTCCACCCGCAGACGGGCGGACAGGCCGAGAGGGTAAATCAGATACTTGAGGACATGTTCCGCGCTTGTGTTTTGGCCCATGGTGCCAAGTGGGAAGACTGCCTACCATTTGCTGAGTTCTCTTACAACAACAGCTACCAGTCCAGTCTTCAAATGACCCCATTCGAAGCATTATATGGGCGGAAATGCCGCACCCCGCTCAATTGGTCTGAAACCGGTGAAGGGCTAGTTTTCGGGCCAGAAGCACTACAGGAAGCAGGGGACAAGGTTCAACTTGTCCGAGAGAACTTCGAGGCAGCTAAGTCAAGGCAGAAGAGCTATGCGGACCCTCGCCACAGAAACGTGGAGTTTGTTCCCGGAGACCAAGTGTACTTGCGAGTCATGCCTCTCAAGGGGACCAAGTGTTTCCATGTCAGGGGGAAGCTAGCTCCAAGGTTCATTGGACCCTTCAAGATCACGGCAAGGCGCGGGGAAGTAGCTTATCAGTTGGAGCTACCTCTTGAACTTTCGGGTGTGCACAACGTGTTTCACGTGTCACAGCTCAGGAAGTGTTTGCAAGTGCAGAACCATCCCGATCTTTACAAGGACATTGATCATCAAGCTATTGACCTTCAACCAGATCTTACCTACCGCGATAGACCGATCCGCATTTTGGACGAAGCAGAGCGTTGCACCAGAAGCCGCACTATCAAGTTTTTCAAGGTTCAGTGGAGCAACCATACCGAAGCAGAAGCCACGTGGGAGCGTGAAGACTATCTCCGATCAGAATTTCCCGAGCTGTTTAACGCTTAGCTTAGGAATCTCGGGGACGAGATTCTTGTAAGGGGGATAGGTCTGTCACACTTATTTGATGTCAACCCTTGTTTGAGTGTGTGCTTGCTTGTTTGATGACTCAACCCATGAAAAACTTATTATTTTGCTCTCATCAAAAACCTTTTTTTTCCTTTACATCAAGATCACCTTCATCATGTTGGGATACACTACTAGCTCATGAAGCCAAGTGGCACTTTCAACTAAAGTTGGTGATCTGATCCTAATATCATTTTCATTCATTAAAAACACTATTTAGTGATTTAAAATATTATTTTTCTATTTTATAACTATATCTATTTCTAAGGCTAGTAATGATATTTCCACAAGGAAAATTACTTTCCTGCCTTAGGAAATTCTGAGTAAATTCATGGAAGCTCAGAAGGACATATATTTTCCATACATAAGATTTTCAACCCTATTTTATATTAATATTATTTGAGTAAAACCCTGAAAACCATTTCTGTCTGTTTTAGCTTTTTGAGATGTTTCCAAAGGAAAGTATCTCAGTAAATTCCCATAAAATTACAGGAGCCCTCCCAAACCATATTAGGTGCACACCTAAAATCTCACCTTGATCCAAGGTGGGTAAGTGCACTTAGAGAGCCCAAAACCCTCTCTGTCCAGACTAGAGTTGGAACAACTCTACATTGCAAAGTTTCTCCAATAGAGCTGAAACTTTGCACAGGTGTTTAGCGCCCCAAATGTGGACTCCACACCAAAAATGGGATTTGTGAGACTCTGTTTGACCACACTTCCTTTGTAAAGGACAGTACTGGTCACTTTGAGACATTTTCAAGTTTGCAAAGCCAAACTTGTTCAGTGGAGCTCATATTTGGTGGAACCCCATGTTTTTACCCCAAGACCAAACCTGTTAAGTTTCATTTACGGTGGTGGAGTGGAAGCACCCCAAGTCACTATCGAACACCTACTGACAGGAAGGTAAAAACCTTCCTAACCACTGTTTTACACAATGTCAAGGCCCCAAACTTGGTGGGTTAGAGCACCAGAACACCCTGAGCACCCAGTCAACCAGCCCCTTCCAAGAACAAGTGACAAGAACTCCAATTTGAGCTGCAGGACAGTACTGGCAACACTAGTGTTCCTTGCTCCCTTGACCAACTCGAGATCCCACTAAACCACAACGGCTAGGCACACTCCCAGCAACACTCGGGACATGGAGGACACGTCCCAAGTGCCCCAGAGCGAGCCAGCATGCCGTGGCATGCCAAAACTGCGCTCTGGGCACGCTGCAGAGAGCCACCCGCAAGGGGCCGATGCTCCGGCCGGTCCCAGCCTCCCCAGTTGTGTCCAAGCACTCCCCCGACAACCCCTCAGTACAAAGCTACCCCAGGGACCCTCTCACCCCCGACAGCACGGTCCCTGCAGCTCGTCCCCACTCACTATCCCTCTGCGGCCGTTGCATCAAGAGGCCCTAAACCACGTCCCGAACCCGTGCTTTCGCGGCCAGCGCCTCACTGTGCTTGCACGCGTGCCACGGTGAGTCACCGGCGTGCCCGAGTCGGGTCACCGTCGTTGGCTTATAAATAGACCCCCCCGGCACTCCAGCACCCTCCAAGCAGCTTCACCACAACCAGTAGACACTCCCTAGCCGCCCAATCGAGCTCGCAGAGCCCCGGTGCTCGAGATCGACCGAGGCCCCTCCGCCTCGGAGCTCCGGTCGATCTCCGGCTACACGTCGGCTCCTGCGCTGCCCGACCTCTCATTACACTCTCCTCGACACCAGGAACATTTCCCCTAACTCTACCGAGCAAATCCATACCTCTAGCCCCTAGTTCAACACAAAACTGAAACCCTTCCGCCACGAGCACCTCGTCGCCGGCGACCCAGACCACCTCCGGTGACGTCCCGACCACGAGCAGGTAGGCGGAGGCACGAGGAACCCGTTCCCATTCCTAGCTAGGCCTGAGGACAACGGCAGCCTCGCCGACGTCCATCTCCACCTATCTGGCCAGAAGTAGGAGAAGGACCCGACAGGTGGAGCCCACCTGTCGGTGTCCTGGGGCAGCCAGCGCGCGCAGCCGCTGACGCTGACCCCAGAGGCCCGTAGGTCGGGTTTGAACCTGGCCCACGCGCGCCTGGTGGCCAGGCCGGCTGGATCTGTTTCCCTGGCCTTTTTCTTTTGTTTTAATCCAGCAAACTAAATGATTTCTATAAAAAGATTTAGCGAGTAGAAAAATATAATTCTTCCACAAGTATTTTTCTAAAAATGAGTAGTATTTGATTCTGTAATAGTTGACATTTATCAATAACAGAAACTATTTTGGTATAATAAAATGATATTAAAAAGCACTTGTTTGCTTCTGTTTGCTTTTAAATAAATATGCTTAGCTAATAAAACAGTAGGGAACATTTTTCAAAATAATAACCTGAATTTATTCAAGCCTTGCAACATTTTTAAAAGCACTTTGTGAACTGTTTTAATAAAAGCTAGTATTTATTTATTCCTTTCTCGACGGTAGAGTTACCGAGTGACGGAGGATCCGGAGCGGAAGACCTCGAAGACCCCGGATACCTAGCTGACCAAGGCAAGCATGCCCTTTTGCCATGACTTAAGTAAATAAAATGATGCATGCTAGAATAGCAAGTATTTTCCGTTGCATGTAATCACGATGCTGGTTCATCATTGATGTGATGGTACCGAAGGCTTCTTCGAAGCACTTGCATTTATAGTAGTGATATTCACATGGCTCCTCGGAGCACAAATATGATGAGCTTGGTCCTACCATCTACGAGGATCATGCTACTGTCATGTTGACTAGTAGAGTATAATCACTGCATTGAGCTTGACCCTACCCCATGAGGGTCATGATATTTTCATGTTGACAAGTAATGTTAAGGCATATCATCTCAAGCATAATGTTGAGTTAAATAAAGAGTTTATGAAAACCCTGTCGGGTGCCACTAATGCCCGAGGGTGATGATGAGTTGGTGATAACTTTTGGTGAAGTGATGCACCGGTGATTTTGGTGTGAGTATGGTTTCGGAAATGGATTAGATTTATGATGTGTCGACCGTCCCAACCTTACCCAGTACGGCCACGATACCCCTTTATGGGACGGGGCTTTGTTGATTACTCTGGTCGGTGCTAGCAAAGAGCCACAATACTAGTGGCGGGAGTGATTGGTGTCACTCTCGTGATGGGGTCGTACCAGGTAGGACGACTATGCCATTATTACGAGTTCCAGGCAGACCGTTGGTCCCTGCATGGTTGATACAGTCCAGAGTCGGTGCTCGTAAGACGTACAACATGTGGGCTGGGTACCAATCGAGTGGATCTCTTTGTCTAGTATCGTCAGGGGCAAGATGATGATCGGGTACTTACCTCGTGTATATGTGATATACCGCGAGTCGTGGATAACACGGAAGTATTCCGTTTCTCGTGGGTCCAGCGTACTACCTCTGCAGAGTGTAAACTATTCGAATAGCCGTGTCCATGGTCAAGGACAGTTGGGTGGTGCTGCTTAAACTACGTCCTGAGTTTCCGCATAAACCAAGTGTGTGTGTGTGGTGTTAAAAGGTGTTGTTCTAATCATGATAATCACAATAATATGATCAAGTTTGGTGACTTGACATATAGGGTAAACCCGGATGGTTTTGCCCTCATTAATACATCGAGGTTATGACAAGTCCGATGACTTGGCATTTAGGGTGAACCCGGTGTGTACAACCCTTAGCAGTTATGATGATATCTGTAACCTGTTCTTCAAAAGTAATTCTTTAACCTGATGCATATACCTGATCATTCCACTCAGATGAGTTACACTAAAGATGAATGTTACTGTTATTCTTCGCTATAAATGTTCATATCATGTACTGTTTGCGAGTACATTCAAAGTACTCATTGGCTTGCCACTGGTTATGTTATTGACCAGACATGGAAGGACCGGAGTTTGGCGATGAGTACGCCGTTGGAGATGGACCTGCGATCTAGCACGCTTCCGAGTCAGAATGCCTGTCGGTGTAGGCTTGATGGCATGGTCACCGCTTAGCCCTTACGAGTTTCCGCTACTCGATGTATCCTTGTATTGGCTTTAGGCCTTGCTCTTGAACCTGACCTTCTGGTCATTTGATGTAATAATTTGGTACTTGGATGTAAGACTCTATTATTCAGTATTTGTGTTCAGTGAACATTGATCCTTGGGGTCACTGGGCACGGCGAACTCGACTTGCTAGTGGGGTCCCCACAGGTAGTAGTAATAAGAGGTACTACCGCTCTGTGAGAAATACTATCGCCCAGAACTACCGCTCCACAAACCGCTCAGTCCAACACGAAAAGTGTCGAGCCCCCAAGGAAAGTGGTACAACCGCTGACCTGGGTGGTACTACCTCAGATAAGAGGTAGTACCGCTCGTGGGAGTGGTACTACCACTTGGGTCTTTTTAGGCTAGGACAAAGGCAACAGTTGAAAACAGGCAAGACCAGAACTTCCATACCTTCTACAAATGAGCTCCGAATTGAGCAAACTCAAGCTTGTTGGATTCAAGACGACAAGAGCTATCCAACAACGACCTATATGAATGAGCTTCGAATTGAGAAAACTCAAGCTTGTTGGTTATCTTAAGAAGAGGAAGTTATGAAAATGCCGATGATATATAGATGTGAAACCTCTATAAATGAAGAACTGACAAAATCTCCAACATCGAAAACATCATAGAAGATGCATATGGACTCCATTTTCGATGAAACTAAGCTTGTCATGAAGATGACCATAAGTTTAAGAACCCACATAGAGAAAAGCCAACCAAAAACCAAGAAATGATGCCAAGAATGCAATGGGTTGAGCTCTCAATGACCGATACGATCAAGCTACTCACTTGAGAGCCCCCTTGATAGTACGGCAATCGATCCTATAACCCGGTCTCCCAACTAACACCATGAGACTGATAAAATAGAAAACCTATGAAGGGCAAACCTTAGCCTTGCACATGGTCCACTTGAGCTAGACGATGACGATGTTGTCCTCCTCAAGATGGACCACCTTTCTTGATTGCGCCGGCTCGATGAAGACTAGTAGATTGCTCCCTCATACTCTACTATGGGTTAGCCACTCTTCAGCACATCTTCACAAGTCCATTGCCACCACAATTGAAGGCAAGCTTCAAGCTTGATCTCTTCATGATCCTCCACTTTAACTTGCACACCACAATTGTCGGGGGGACAACCCTGGGTAGGATAAATAAGAAGATACAACATTTCAAAAAACATTGGGGGAGTTTCCCCCGATACGCCATACCCCGTGAATCAACAAAGACAATTGAAGGAGTAAAGAAAGAAGACCGTCCGGTTGGAACCCGACCGACTGGAACCCGGCCGGCTAGAGTCTGTCCGGCTGCAGCTTGCTGGCTGGAGACCTGTCTAGCTAGACAACGTCCGACTGGAAACCTGCCGGGTGGAGCCCAGCGAGGACAGCTGCAACGTCCCATGAGATAGGATGGGAGGACGCTGCAGCTTGCATCACTGCGCCCCAGCAGTCCGGTTTGCATCACTGCGCACCGGTCACCTCCAACAGTGAAGTTAGGCCAGACGGGCCCCTCACCGATCATGTCCAACAAAAAAAGTTAGGCCCCGTGGGCCCCCCTTGTCCTCTGGCACCCCTTTATAAGGTACCCAAGGAGCCAGCCCATGGGGAGGAGACATCCAGACACGTAGAGACACACGCACAACACACAGGGGGGAGGATTCTCCCAGGCTCCCCCATACTCTCATTCCCCACTCTCCAGGAGAGGAGGAGAGCTCTAAGCCTCCTTCGTCTTCCTCCAGATAGCTCAAGGAGCAACATGTACAACTATATACTCTCCATATACACCACACATGCAGGAGTAGGGGTGTTACCTCCATGTGAGGGCCCCGAACTTGGGTAAACCACCGCGTGTTGTTGCCCAACCCGTTTCGGATCTCCACAGCGGCCTTGCTCTCACCTCTCTAAGCCACCCCATGGCATCTATCCCGGAAATACCACGACAATTGGCGCCCACCATGGGGCATGCTGCTGCTGGAACTAAGGTCCGAACGGGACTGTTCTCATCGTCATCGTTGTGGCATTGCCGTCGTCTCTCCGGTACCGCTCGAGGCCCGACATCGACACGCCTCCGAGGCGATCGCACGGAGATGTCTGTCCTCGTCGCCAGCCTCGCCCTCTTTATCACCACCATTGTGACACCTGTTTTCCTTCACGGCGTCTCGTGCTTGACCTCAATGTGCGCTCCTCCCGGTTGCCGGCCTACCGCCGATTGGCCGGCCGTCAGGATGCTCGATGGATCCGTGGCCGCATATTGTACTGCTGCGTGGCTGGCTGGCCTAGGCCTCCCGTGTCCCACGCGGCCGCACCCCGACGCTAGATCGTTGCTGCCCTCTGCGCCACCCCGGCTTCTCCATGCTCGGGCGCTGGCTCTGCCGCGCCACGATGCCCCATCTGCAGCGTTGCGGCCCTTCTCCTCCGGTCATCCACTGCTGATGCGTCTCCCGGGAGTCGCGCCTCCCTGACAAGCTCCACCTCCGACCCACTTGGTCCCACGCCTGTTGTCCGCCCCTGCAAGTTGGGTCGCGCGACGCCGCTCCGTTCGACTGGCGCGCCTCGCGCCACTCGATCGCGCTTGCACCGGCCCCGCGTGGTCCGCTCCTCCGTGCGGACGCGCCCGAGCCGGCCCCGCATGCTCTGCTCCCGCGCCGGCTGTCGAGCTGCCCCCAGCCGGCTTCGCCAGCGGCAGTTGGCCCCGTCTGACTCGACTCCTCCGCCCCTAGGCCGGCCCCAACCACTGTTGTTGTGGCCTCATCCGACGCCCCATTGCTTCTGCCGTGGCCTCGGTCGGCAACCCGTCTCTATTATCGTGGCCTCGGCCGGCCCTCGCACTGGCTGGCCGCCCTCCACCGGCCGGCATGCTCGCCGCTTCCTGCTCACGCGCCTTGGCCGGGTCGCCGCTCCGGCCGACCTGCTCGCCGCTACCTGCTCGCGCGCCTTGGCCAGGTCGCCGCTCCGGCCGACTGCCATGCCCTCAGCCGCCTCCTGCCGACCGATGGCCCTGTCACGCTCGCCCGCCTCCCCAGCCGGCGCCGGCTGCACCCCGCTCAGGCCAGCCTGCTCACCACCCCTGCATGCCCACCTGCTCGCCGCCCCTGCATGCCCACCTGCCCGCTCCGGCTGGCCGCCTCCAACTGCTCCCCAGTCGACTCCGCGCGCACGCGCTCGACTGACTGCCGACCCCGCGAGCGCCCGGCCCCCGCCGGCTGACCACCTCGGCCAGCTGCATCCTCTCTCTGACTGCCGCGTCAGGCTCGCCCGCCTGTGCGGTCTGGCTGCCGGTCCGGGCACCTCTGTCAAACGCCCTCCCGCTCCAACAGTCTGGCTCATCAAGGACGGTTGCGCCTCACGGCTTTGGCCGGCTGTGCCTCCACGTAGGGAATTATTGGTTGTAGGGGAAAAGTCAAAGGAGTGGGCCGGCTGCAAAAAAACGAGAGAAGACTAGAAAATGTAGCTGGTAAGAAAAAAAAGAAGGCCACTATCGCCCGCATGCCAACGTCGCTACTCGGTCGGCTGGCCCGCCACCGTCGGTATCTGGCCAGTCCGCCCGCCAACTCTGACACCGGGCCGACCCGGTCGCCCATTCACTCTGACGTTCGGCCATCAGGCCCAGCCGGCTAACACAGCCATCAACCACCAAAGGTGCGGCGGCCAGACCCACTGGGCGCGCGAGCACGCTTCGCTCGGAGAAGGCCGCGCCGGCTGTCATCAACAACAACAACCTCGTCTGCGCTAAAGCAATGTGAGCTCCCCTTCCGTGCATCCTCGCACCGCACGCAAAACCCAAATACCCCGAGCAACACTCGAGGTCCATCACCGCATTTATTTTCAGCTACCTTGCTGCTCACCCGGCGCGAACTAGTCTTGGCTCGGGTGCTGGCCGTTTGGCCTGATTCGTTCCTCCCCGTAGACGGAGCTAGTAGCGTCTACGGTACCAAAGGCCCACTCGTCATCTCAGCTACATACCGTATCGTGGCTGTCTGGCTAGCAAGAGCAAAAGATAGAGGTCACCTCGCGAATAACATCTGAGAGAAAACGGTTTGGGCGAACCAGCCGTTTCCGTCGTGATATTTATACCCGGTCGAGCCTGCTCCCGGAGTTAGAGTATTGTGCGCTCCCCTCTGCGGCCCACTCTTCGCCTCAGCTACAAACCGTATCGCAGCTGTCCGGTTAGCAAGAGCAAAAGCCAAAGAGCCGAGGGGACATGAAATGACCCAAGGGGCTCAGACGACACCGAGTCGCCATTCCACCCACATAAAACTTGTGCGACCAAAGTAAAATATTTGATAAATCTGCACTGACTAACTTAATCTCTTGCATGATCATCTTCGTTGCAAACCACCATTACATGCCGGCTGCTGGCTGCAGGCCGCATGCCGCTGGCTGCAGACTGGTGGTTGCCGGCTATCGGCTGTAGACTGCTCGCTACCAGCTGTCGGATGCAGACTGCTCGTGGCTGGTTGCCAACTGCAGCCTGCCGGCTAGACCCGTCCGGCTGGAACCTGACCGGCTATAGGCTGCCGACTGCCGGCTGGAAAGCTGTCCAGCTGCATTCTGTCCGGTTGGAGCACGCTCACTGAAAGAGAGTTAAGCCGGCCGCAGCCCGCAGTCGGTCGCCATCGTCAACCTTTTTTCTATACCAATAGCAAGAAGCCTCCGCATAACTCTTCGAGTCGCCCAGAGACTCAGAGGCTACACCCAGTGGGTGCGTCAGCGCACCCCCACTCGAAGAAAGCTATGCCGGCTGCAGCCCGCAGCCGGTCGCCATCGGCGACCTTTTTGCTACATCAACCGCAAGAAGCCTTCGCACGACTCTTCGAGTCGCCCGGAGGCTCGGAGGCTACACCCACTGGGTGCGCGGTGCACCCCTGCTCAAAGAAAGCCATGTCAGCCTGCGAAAAGGGCACAAGAAAAAAATCAGAGGACAAAGATTTGGCCCGGCTGCCACGCAGCTGCGCAGGCGGCCCGAATCTTAGAGGCTACACCGAGTGGGTGAACTGGCGCGCCCCCACTAGAAGAAAGTTGTTGCCAGCTGCAGCCGCAGCCGGTCTCCATCGGCAATCTCAGCCATGACAATAGGAGCACTCTTTTTCTGAGCGATCTTTTCAATGGTGTTTCTTTTGAGTGGGCCCATAACCCACAGGTTCTTTCCTAGGATATTTCCTAGCTCTTCTAATCTTTTCGGAGATCTCTAATTCTTTTCAATTATGACGTAAGTATGGATTTCATCAGTCATATTCCTTCTCCAAGACCACTTAAAATTTATTTTCATCATTGGCTCAACTTTTCATATTCTTATTCTGGAGTGTCTCGGTAATTTTTGGTGGTGTTCCTTCTCATCATTCTGTGCATTGAAGAACAAAGAGGTGTTTCTCTCAATTCTTGTCCATTCTTTTGAAGATTGTCATCTCAGCTTCGTGCTCTTCTCAATTGTTCCCAATCATGAGAAATCCCTTTCTTCCTATCCGGTGCATTTCAAATTTGTTTCATTCTCGATCCTCTGAAGGCCATCATTTTAGAGGATTTCTTCGCTCTCAGCTTTCAGCTTTCGTCCTCAAATTCTTCTCAATTGTTGTCTCTTGGTTCGTCTCTGAATTATTCTGGTGCCTTGTTCAAGTTTTTCTCTTAGGTGGCTCATGATCTCTTCATTCTCATGTATCTCCATTCATTCTTGTTATCCCCATTCATTCCAATTCTTACCGGTTTCTCCTTCAAGACTTGTTCAAGTTTGTGCTCATATATCTCTTCAATCTGTTAAAGAAGAATAAGTGGTATGCTAAATCCGTGATTGTCATCAATTTAACTTGATGAAGGATAAGCATAACATAATTCTTATTTTGTTCCCTCAAAGGGATTTCAATTCTTCTTCTCGAGTGGCTCATGATATCAAATTCTTTTTCTCAAGTGTTCTTCAAGATTCTTGTTGGAATACCTCAAGTATTCTTTGTCTTGCATTTCAAAGAGCAATTCTTCCTCCTTTATCCTTTATGGTGCTGTTATAGCATTCTGTTAGTGCAGGGGTCTCGAAGAAAATTTGTTTCAAGATTGAAATATATAAACCCACCGATTCCTTGATCATGAGATATTTTGAACCCATGGTTCTTTGTTGAAGTATATGGATTTAGATTTCACCTAAATATTTTCCTAAGGATTGAAGCTATTTTGGTGACTATTGCTAGTCAAAGTTCTCAATGTATCCACTTGCTGAAAGAAGTTCTGCATATCTTGTTGCTCCCAATACTTGTTTCTGTTAGTGGCTGGTTGTCAACTCATTATTTGAGATGTTTTCCATAAGCCCACTACAAGCTTGTTCTTTTCTTTGTTGGTTTGCCAACAACTCCGTTCAATTCTTCTTGTCGGGAGGCACTTCAATTCAATTGTGGTAGAAGTTTTCATTTTTCTTCTCCATTCTCTTCTTCCCAATGATCTAGTTTTATTCTCTTGTTCCAGATTTGTGGTGATGTTGCTCTCTTCAAGCTATCAGCTTGTTCTATCAAGATCATGTTCTCTCCTTGCTTATTCAATTTACTTAGTGTGTTGTGAATCTTTTCGAGATCTTTCCATCTTATTAAATTTTTGTCCCCAATTTCCTACCGAAGTGATGCCAAAATTTTGTTTGAATTTTTGCTTGTTCCTCATGTCATTCTTCATCCCTTGCAACCTTCAAGAATCGCTGGTTTCACTCGTTTGTCAAAGATGCGACTAAGTTTTACCTCTTCCTTTTCTCATCCTCTTCTCCTTTCATTCTTAGATCTTGGGGCAACATCTCTTGTTAGTGCAGGAGAGTTGTGACAACCCGAGACCGACGCTCCAGAAGATTCCCCCGTTTTTCCGTTGTCGCCGTGTTCCTAGTTTGTCTGTCACATTCATCATCACATCAGGCGCATCATCTGCATTGCATCGGCAGTGTGTTGCCACCAGTTTTCAAAACCTGCATCCGTTAGTAGTTGTTGATTGATGACCCACAAGTATAGGGGATCAATCGTAGTCCTTTCCACAAGTAAGATTGTCGAACCCAACGAGGAGCGGAAAGCTCTGATAAACGGTTTTCAGCAAGGTAATAACTGCAAGCATTGAAATTAGCGGTAACAAGTGATGATGTAGCGAGGTGAAACGTAGAAAGTGAAAATTAACAAGTAACAAGTAGTAGAAATGGTGGAGCAAGTGGCCCAATCCCTTTTGTAGCAAGGGACAAGCCTGAACAAAGTCTTATAGGAGGAAAAACGCACCCGAGGACACACGGGAATTTCTGTCATGCTAGTTTCATCATGTTCATGTGATTCGCGTTCGTTACTTTGATAGTTTGATATGTGGGTGGACCGGCGCTTGGGTACTGCCCTTACTTTTACAAGCATCCCACTTATGATTAACCCCTCTCGCAAGAATCCGCAACTACGAAAGAAGAATTAAGACAATGTCTAACCATAGCATTAAACTAGTGGATCCAAATCAGCCCCTTACGAAGCAACGCATAGACTGGGGTTTAAGCTTCTGTCACTCCAGCAACCCATCATCTACTTACTACTCCCCAATGCCTTCCTCTAGGCCCAAGTATGGTGAAGTGTTATGTAGTCAACGTTCACATAACACCACTAGAGGAAAAGACAACATACATCATATCAAAATACCGAACGAATACCAAATTCACATGACTATTATTAGCATGACTTATCCCATGTCCTCAGGAACAAAAGTAACAACTCACAAAGCATAATCATAATCATGATCAGAGGTGTAATGAATAGCATCAAGGATCTGAACATAAACTCTTCCACCCAGTAATCCAACTAGCATCAACTACAAAGAGTAATCAACACTACTAGCAACCTTACAAGTACCAATCGGAGTCGCGAGACGGAGATTGGTTACAAGAGATGAACTAGGGATTGGAGAGGAGATGGTGCTGATGAAGATGTTGATGAAGACGCCTCCCCTCTGACGAGAGGAGTGTTAGTGATGACAATGGCGACGATTTCCCCCTCCGGGAGGGAAATTTCCCCAGCAGGATCGTCCTGCCGGAGCTCTAGATTGGATCTGCTCAAGTTCCGCCTCGTGGCGGCGGCGAAACCATGAAAAATTTCCCCCTTAATTTTTTCTGGAACGAAACCCTTCATATAACAAAAGAGGGGGGGCAGTGGGCCGTCAGGGAGCCCACAAGCCCTGTAGCCGCCACCAGGGGTGGCGGCTACCAGGCTTGTGGGGCCCTGATAGCTCCCCTCTGGTACTTATTTCGCCTAGTATTTTTTATATAATCCCAAAAAATTCCACGTAAATTTTCAGGGCATTTGGAGTTTTGCAAAATAGAGGACTTAGATTTGCTCCTTTTCCAGTCCAGAATTCCAGCTGCCTGAATTCTCCCTCTTCAAATAAACCTTGCAAAATAAGAGAGAAAAGGCATAAATATGGTACCACAAAGTAATATAACAGCCCATAAAGCGATAAATATCAACATGAAAGCATGATGCAAAATGGACGTATGAAGTCCCCCAAGCTTAGACCTCGCTTGTCCTCAAGCGAAAACCAAGTTCCATAAACATGTCCACATGTTTAGGGACGAAGGTGTCGATAAAACATAATACGGACATGAGGGCATCATGATCACACATAGAACATCAATACATCATAAAGATTCTTATGGGGAAGTAACAATTCCTTCACAAAGCAAAGTATGAAGCAAAAAACTTACCGAGAAGTAACCAACAACAGTCCAAAGTCATTGAAGCAATTGCAATTTATCATAACATCAGAAAGAGTCAAATAAGATCTTGTAAGGCAAACCCACATACTCAATCATCTCTTTTGTTTTCCACAATTGTTACAACTCACGTGGTACTCATGGTATCAAAGTTTCAGCTAGACACAGAGGAAGATAGGGGCTTATAGTTTTGCCTCCTGACTGTTTACCTCAACGGCAAAGTCAACAATAATAAAGCATAAGTACTCAACTCCAAGTTGATATATGAACATAGATCTTTCCGAAGCATGTGACGGTAGCCAAGACAAAGGCAAAAATAGGGAATCGGTGAAGATCACCATGACTCTTACAAGGGCAAAAAGTAAAGGTACAAGATAGGCCCTTCGCAGAGGGAAGCAGAGGTTGTCATGCGCTTTTGAGGTTTGAATGCGTGTCCTCTTAGTGCGGAGGAACGTCACTTTATATTGCCTCTTGTGATAAAGAACTTTATTATGCAGTCTGTCTCTTTTATGTCTTCCTCATCACAGGTTCGTACAAAGCTTATTTTCCACACACTAATAGATCATACATATTAGAGAGCAATTTTTATTGCTTGCACCGATGACAACTTACTTGAGGGATCTTATTCAATCCATAGGTAGGTATGGTGGACTCTCATGGCAAAACTGGGTTGGAGGTTTATGGATGCACAAGTAGTATCTCTACTTGGTGCGGGAGTTTTGGCTAATATGAGGTGGAAGCAATCGTCACATGCTAAGGGATCTCTAATCATATAACATTGTTTGGAACCAAGCAAACACAATTCATTATGTTGTCTTCCTTGTCCAACATCTACTCCTAAGCATGTAATAGTTTGGTGAGTGCTCACGATTGTAAAAAGTGTCTAAGATGATATATTTATATGTGAACCTCTCTTTCCTTATCACTTCTTATTAATTGCAACAATGACTGAGGTCTATGTTGATTTATTCTCAACAAGTTTCAATGATCATACGTGTCATATGTGAAGCTATCACTTTCCATAAGATCATCTCATGTTCTTTCATGCTATCGTTCTTTTCATACTTTTGATCACGACACAAAGCAAAGCCCTTGACTAAGATACTCTTTATTATATAGCTCGCAAGCTCGAATACATCGGGGGAGACACAAGGCAAAAGACCCAAACTAAACACTAAAGACTTATTCCACTAAGAGAAGAAATAAAAACTGAAAAGGAAAGAACTAAAACAAAGGTAAAAGCAAAAGATATAAAGGTGATACGATACCAAGGCAACTCCCCCAAGCTTGTAAGAAGCCAAGGGAATTGCCCATACCAATGCTTAGTTGTCTTCCTTTGGTGGTGATGGTGGTCGTGTTGTTGAAGTAGTCTGATCCTCCGTCTTCCAAGGCATAGGTGCTCCATCATGGCAGGATGAACGATTCGCCGGAATCCTCAAATCTGCAGCCAACCGTATCGATTTAAATCTATACTCATACTCACAGTTTTGGTTCTGCAGGTCATAGATTTGGCCCTGAAGTTGATCAACCCTGTCATAGAGCCTGGAGAGGTGCTTCCCAATGTCAATGGCATCCATCTTGTGATTCCTGGTGAACTCCGTGATCATCATGTGGTTGGCGTTGAGTCCACGCTCCACCATCCCTTGGCACTTGAAGACTTGTTGCTCCATTGCTTCGAGCCTCGTCTCCACGCTTCCGGTCTTCTTAGGCCCCTCAACATCGCGGATGTACAACATCCCCTCGCTCATCTTGATAGATTGAGGGTGTTTCAGCACTTCCGTGAGGTAGGGATTGATGACCTTCTCGTAGATCTTGTCCTTAGGAGCGTTTGGGGAAGTCATGATGATCTAGATCTGCCACAGAAACAGGCTCGAAACGAAAACAGAGGAAAACTGCAAGATACGGAGATCAAAACCCTCGGGCGTATATATAATGATTTTTTCTAGACCAGAAGGAGTGCTTCCGCAAGAAAACAGAGTCTGGGAGGCACACGAGGTGCCCACAAGCCCAATAGCCGCCGCCAGGGGGGTAGGTGGCGGCTACCAAGCTTGTGCCCGCCTCGTGCGCTCTCCGGACTGCTTTTTATTTTTCTAAATTTCCAAAAATTCCAAAACGGAGGAAATTTCCTATTGGAAAAGCTTCGGAGTCTAATTACTTACCGAAACAGATACCTCTTCGTTTTTAGGGTCTGAAACAGGCTGATAAACATCCCTTATGTACTCCTCTGGAGTTATGATATTGATGATATTTGTCTCAACATTTATGGGAGTACCGGAGATATAATGCTTGATTCTTTGCCCATTTACCACTCTAGGAAAATTTCCTTCCGTGTTATTGATTTTGATGGCACCGGAATGATATACTTCCTCGACAACGTAAGGACCTTCCCATTTAGAGAGAAGCTTGCCTGCGAAGAATCTCAAGCGAGAATTGTATAGCAGGACATAATCACCTACATTGAACTCTCGTTTCTGTATTCGTTTGTCGTGCCATCTCTTAACCTTTTCCTTGAACAACTTGGCATTCCCATATGCCTGGGCCCTCCATTCATCTAACGACCTGATATCAAACAACCGCTTCTCACCGGCAAGTTTGAAATCGAAGTTGAGCTCTTTGATAGCCCAATAAGCTTTGTGTTCCGGCTCAAGAGGTAAATGACAGGCCTTACCGTAAACCATTTTATACGGCGACATGCCCATGGGATTCTTATAAGCAGTCATATAAGCCCATAGTGCATCGTCAAGTTTGCTAGACAAATTCTTTCGAGATCTATTGACAGTCTTTCGTAGGATTAATTTGATCTCCCTATTACTCAACTCCACTTGACCACTAGACTGAGGATGATAAGGAGATGCAACTCTATGGTTGACATCATACTTAGCGAGCATCTTGCGGAAAACACCATGAATGAAGTGTGAACCGCCATCAGTCATCAAATATCTAGGGACTCCAAATATTGGGAAAATGACTTCTTTAAGCATCTTAATAGAGGTGTGGTGATCAGCATTTTTAGTGGGGATAGCTTCTACCCACTTAGTGACGTAATCCACAACAACTAAGATGTGAGTGTACCCATTGGAACTCGGGAAAGGTCCCATATAATCAAAGCCCCGGACATCGAATGGTTCAATGACAAGTGAATAGTTCATAGGCATTTCCTGACGCTTACTGATGTTCCCTATTCTTTGGCATTCGTCACAAGACAAGACAAACTTACGGGCATCCTTGAAGAGAGTGGGCCAATAGAAACCTGACTGCAATACCTTATGAGCAGTTCTATCTCCAGCATGGTGTCCTCCGTAGGCTTCGGAATGACACTTTTGCAGGATCTGTCCCTGTTCATGTTCAGGCACACAACGTCTAATAACACCATCTACTCCTTCCTTATAAAGGTGAGGATCATCCCAAAAGTAGTGTCTCAAATGAAAGAAGAATTTCTTCTTTTGCTGATAGGTGAAACTGGGTGGTATGTATTTGGCTACAATATAATTTGCGTAATCAGCATACCACGGTGCACTATGTGAAGTGCGGATGACATTTAATTGCTCATCAGGAAAGTTTACATCAATAGGTCGTGGGTCATCAAGGACATTCTCTAGCATGGACAAATTATCTGCTACAGGGTTATCAGCACCCTTTCGGTCAACGACGTGCAAATCAAATTCCTGTAGCAGGAGAACCCATCTGATCATCCTAGGCTTAGCGTCCTTCTTCTCCATAAGGTACTTAATAGCAGCATGATCAGAGTGAATAGTGACTTTGGAATCAACTATATAAAATCTGAACTTTTCACATGCAAACACGACTGCTAAAAACTCCTTTTTCGTAGTGGCATAGTTTCTTTGGGCACTGTCTAGAGTTTTACTAGCGTAGTGAATGACATTCAACTTCTTGTCAACTCTTTGTCCTAGAACAGCACCAACAGCATAATCACTAGCGTCACACATGATTTCAAAGGGCAAGTTCCAGTCAGGTGGTTGAACAATAGGTGCGGTTATCAAAGCCTTCTTAAGTATTTCGAAAGCTTCCTCACAATCCTCATCAAAAATAAAAGGAACATCCTTCTGCAAGAGGTTGGTAAGAGGCCTAGAAATCTTAGAGAAGTCTTTAATGAAACTTTTATAAAAACCAGCATGACCTAGGAAACTTCGTATACCTATGATATCCGTGGGGCAAGGCATTTTCTCAATTGCATCAACCTTAGCCTTATCAACTTCAATGCCTCTTTCAGAGATTTTGTGTCCTAAGACGATGCCTTCATTAACCATAAAGTGGCACTTCTCCCAATTCAAGACGAGGTTGGTATCTTTGCATATCTGTAAGACTCAATCAAGGTTGCTCAGGCAATCATCAAAGGAAGACCTGTAAACGGAGAAGTCATCCATGAAAACCTCGACAATCTTTTCACAAAAGTCATAGAATATATCCATGATACATCTTTGAAAGGTGGCAGGTGCATTGCATAAGCCAAAAGGCATACGTCTATAAGCAAAGGTACCGAAGGGGCAGGTGAAAGTGGTTTTCTCCTGATCAGATTGTGTAACAGCTATTTGCAAGAAACCTGAATAACCGTCTAGAAAGCAGAAGTGTGTGTGTTTGGATAGCCTTTCTAGCATTTGGTCGATAAACGACAAAGGATAATGGTCTTTCCTGGTTGCCTTGTTAAGTTTCCGGAAGTCTATCACCATCCTATAGCCAGTAATAATCCTTTGTGGGATTAATTCATTCTTATCATTAGGAACGACGGTGATACCTCCCTTCTTAGGTATGCAATGTACTGGACTTACCCAATCACTATGAGCAACAGGATAAATGATTCCTGCTTCCAGAGGCTTTAGTATTTCTTTTCTAACGACCTATTTCATCTTAGGATTTAATCTCCTTTGATGATCAGCAACTGGTTTGAAATCAGGATCAGTTTTAATCTTGTGCTGACATAGAGTGGGACTAATACCCTTAAGATCATCAAGAGTATATCCAATAGCAGCACGATGCTTCCTCAGAGTTTTTAGTAACTTCTTCTCTTCGTGCTCTGAGAGGAGAGCACTAATAATAACAGGATATATCTCCTTCTCATCAAGATAGGCATACTTAAGAGTATCAGGCAACTGTTTAAGCTCGAACACAGGATCACCCTTTGGTGGGGGAGGATCCCCAAGCAGTTCAACAGGAAGATTATTCTTGAGAATAGGATATTGATCTAAGACAATTTTATCTATCTCATCTCTTTCATCCATATGCATATCATTTTCATGCTCAAGCAGATATTGCTCTAAAGGATCCGTAGGAGGTACAGCAATAGAGGCAAGAGCAATGATTTCATCCCTACCAGACGACTCTTTTTCATGGGGTTGTCTTCCAAACTTGGAGAAGTTAAATTCATGAGACACACCCTCAAAACTAACTGTGACAGTCTGCTGAATGCAATCTATGTGAGCATTGACAGTGTTGAGAAACGGTCTACCGAATATGATGGGACAAAAGCTATCTTGTGTAGTACCAAGGACGAGGAAATCAGTAGGATACTTCATCTTACCACACAGGACTTCTACGTCTCTCACGATTCCCAGAGGGCAGATAGTGTCTCTATTAGCTAGCGTAATAGTGACATCAATGGGTTCTAACTCGGTAGGTGCAATCTCATCTTTGATTTCATCATATAGGGACCGGGGTATTGCACTAACACTAGCACCCATATTGCATAAACCATGGTAACAGTGATCTCCTATCTTGACAGAAACAACGGGCAGGCCAACTACACGTCCGTATTTGTCTTTCGCGTGAGGTTTAGCAATTCTAGCGGAGTCCTCATAGAATTTGATAACATGCCCATCTATGTCTTCGGCTAAGAGATCTTTGATAATAGCAACACTAGGTTCAACTCTAATCTCCTCAAGGGGTGCAAGTGGTCTAATGTAACCCCTACGTATCACAGTTGGAGCTTTAGAATAATCCTTTTTTCCTAGTAGGGTAAGGTGGTTTCTCAGTGTAGGCACAAGGAACAACAGGATCACTAAAAGCAATGACTTTCTCCTCAACTAGATTGGTTTTGACTATGTTGCTTTCTACAGGAGGATGATACTTAAACCACTTCTCTTTGGATAGATCAACATGAGCAGCCAAAGTATCACATAGAGAAGCTACTATCTCAGAGTCAAGTCCATACTTAGCGCTAAAATCTCTAGAAGTGTTTGTCTCAACAAAAGATTTAACGCAATCAAACTATAAATTCATACCTGACTCCTTACCTTCTTCAAGCTCCCAATCTTCAGAGTTACGTTTGATTCTTTCCAATAAATTCCACCTGTGGTCAATATCCTTCTTCATAAAAGAACCGGTACAAGAAGTGTCAAGCATGGTACGATCTTCATGAGAAAGCCGAGCATAAAAGTTTTGAGTGATAATTTCTCTCGAGAGCTCATGATTGGGGCATGAATATAGCATTGATTTAAGCCTCCCCCAATCTTGAGCTATGCTTTCCCTGACACGAGGCCAAAATTTATAAATATAATTCCGATCACGATGTACTAAATGCATAGGATAGAACTTTTGATGAAATTCCAATTTCAACCGATTGTAGTCCCATGATCCAGTATCATCACATAGCCTATACCATGTCAACGCCTTATCCTTCAAAGATAAAGGAAATACTTTCTTCTTTACCTCATCCTCGGGCAAACCTGCAAGCTTAAATAAACCACAAACTTCATCTACATAGATCAGATGCAAGTCTAGATGTGAAGATCCATCTCCTGTAAAAAGGATTAGCCAGAAGTTTCTCAAGCATACCCGAAGGAATTTCATGAAAGATATTTTCAGTAGGTACCTCAGGTTGAGGAACAACTCCTCGTGCTTCCGTTCGTGGTGAAGATACCACGAACAAACTCCTCAAAGGAACAGTTTCCATAGTGACAAGTGACAATAAATTTCAGCACGGTATATAAATGTTTCCTTACCAAAGGCGCTTCACTCCCCGACAACGGCGCCAGAAAAGAGTCTTGATGACCCACAAGTATAGGGGATCAATCGTAGTCCTTTTGATAAGTAAGAGTGTCGAACCCAACGAGGAGCGGAAGGCTGTGATAAACGGTTTTCAGCAAGGTAATAACTGCAAGCATTGAAATTAGCGGTAACAAGTGATGATGTAGCGAGGTGAAACGTAGCAAGTGAAAATTAACAAGTAAAAAGTAGTAGAAATGGTGGAGCAAGTGGCCGAATCCCTTTTTTAGCAAGGGACAAGCCTGAACAAAGTCTTATAGGAGGAAAAACGCACCCGAGGACACACGGGAATTTCTGTCATGCTAGTTTCATCATGTTCATGTGATTCGCGTTCATTACTTTGATAGTTTGATATGTGGGTGGACTGGCGCTTGGGTAATGCCCTTACTTGGACAAGCATCCCACTTATGATTAACCCCTCTCGCAAGCATCCGCAACTACGAAAGAAGAATTAAGACAACGTCTAACCATAGCATTAAACTAGTGGATCCAAATCAGCCCCTTACGAAGCAACGCATAGACTGGGGTTTAAGCTTTTGTCGCTCGAGCAACCCATCATCTACTTACTACTCCCCAATGCCTTCCTCTAGGCCCAAGTATGGTGAAGTGTTATGTAGTCAACGTTCACATAACACCACTAGAGGAAAAGACAACATACATCATATCAAAATACCGAACGAATACCAAATTCACATGACTATTATTAGCATGACTTATCCCATGTCCTCAAGAACAAAAGTAACTACTCACAAAGCATAATCATAATCATAATCATAGGTGTAATGAATAGCATCAAGGATCTGAACATAAACTCTTCCACCAAGTAATCCAACTAGCATCAACTACAAAAAGTAATCAACACTACTAGCAACCTTACAAGTACCAATTGGAGTCGCGAGACAGAGATTGGTTACAAGATATGAACTAGGGATTGGAGAGGAGATGGTGCTGATGAAGATGTTGATGAAGATGCCTCCCCTCCGACGAGAGGAGTGTTGGTGATGACGATGGCGACGATTTCCCCCTTTGGGAGGGAAATTTCCTGAGCAAGATCATCCTGCCGGAGCTCTAGATTGGATCTGCTCAAGTTCCGCCTCATGGCGGCGGCGAAACCACGAAAAAGCTCCCCCTTGATTTTTTTTCTGGAACAAAACCCTTCATATAGCAAAAGAGGGGGCCAGTGGGCCGTCAGGGAGCCCACAAGCCCTGTAGCCGCCACCAAGGGGGTGGCGGCTACCAGGCTTGTGGGGCCCTGGTAGCTCCCCTCTGGTACTTCTTTCGCCCAGTATTTTTTATATAATCCCAAAAAATTCCACGTAAATTCTCAGGGCATTTGGAGTTGTGCAGAATAGAGGACTCAGATTTGCTCCTTTTCGAGTCTAGAATTCCAGCTGCCTGAATTCTCCCTCTTCAAATAAACCTTGCAAAATAAGAGAGAAAAAGCATAAATATGGTACCACAAAGTAATATAACAGCCCATAAAGCGATAAATATCAACATGAAAGCATGATGCAAAATGGACGTATCACTGATACGTCTCCATCGTATCTACTTTTCCAAACTCTTTTGCCCTTGTTTTGGACTCTAATTTGCATGATTTGAATGGAACTAACCTGGACTAATGTTGTTTTCAGTAGAATTGACATGATGTTGTTTTTGCACAGAAGTACAAGTTCTCGGAATGACCTGGAAATTTACGAGGATTTTTTGTGGAATATATAAAAAATATTGGTGCAAGAATCAACCGGAGGAGTGGAGCCAGGAGCCCACAAGCCCACCAGGTGCGGCCCCCCTGGTCGCGCCTAGCAAGCTTGTGGGGCCCATGGAGCTCCGCCGCCTCCAATTCCAGCTCTATTTAGTCCCTTTCGTCCGGAAAAAAAATCAAGGAGAAGAGTTCATCGCGTTTTACGATACGGAGGCGCCGCCACCACCTTTTCTTCCTCTGGAGGGCAGATCTGGAGTCCGTTCTGGGCTCTGGAGAGGGGAGATCATCGCCATCGTCATCACCAACCTTCCTTCATCGCCAATTCCATGATGCTCTTCACCGTTCGTGAGTAATATCATCGTAGGCTTTGCTGGATGGTGATGGGTTGGATGAGATCTATCATGTAATCGAGTTATTTTTTATGGGGATTGATCCCTAGTATCCACTATGTTCTGAGATTGATGTTGCTACTACTTTGCCATGCTTAATGCTTGTCACTAGGGCCTGAGTGCCATGATTTTAGATCTGAACCTATTATGTTCTCGTCAATATATGTGTGTTCTTGATCCTATCTTGCAAGTTGTAGTCACCTACTATGTGTTATGACCCGGCAACCCCGGAGTGACAATAGCCGGAACCACTCCCGGAGATGACCGTAGTATGAGGAGTTCATGTATTCACTAAGTGATAATGCTTTGTTCCGGTTCTTTATTAAAAGGAGAACCTTAATATCCCGTAGTTTCCATTAGGACCCCGCTGCCACGGGAGGGATGGACAATAGATGTCATGCAAGTTCTTTTCCGTAAGCATGTATGACTACATACGGAATACATGCCTACATTACATTGACGAACTGGAGCTAGTTACATATCTCTCTGTGTTATAACTGTTGCATGATGAATACCAGCCGGCATAATTATCCATCACCGATCCAATGCCTACGAGTCTTTTCCTAGTGGTCCTTGCTACGTTACTTTGCTGCTACTGTTGTCACTGCTGCTACTGTTAGTCTGTCACCACTGCTGTCACTACTTCTACTGTTACCATTGCTACTGTTGCTACTGTTGCTATCACACCACCTTGCTACTGATACTTTGCTGCAGATACTTAGTCTTTCAGGTGTGGTTGAATTGACAACTCAACTGCTAATAATCGAGAATATTCTTTGGCTTCCCCTTGTGTCGAATCAATAAATTTGGGTTGAATACTCTACCCTTGAAAACTGTTGCGATCCCCTATATTGTGGGTTATCAAGACTATTTTCTGGCGCCGTTGCCGGGGAAGCCTAGAAATATTCTCTGAGTCAATTCGGATTTACGTCTGCTGATCACTATGAGGAATCCGAGAGATCCAAAAACTAAAGTCTTGCCCTCAACTACGAGGACAGGTAAGGAACTGTCATCTAGCTCTGCACTTGATTCACCTTCAGTTATGAGTAAGTTTGCGACACCACCTCCTGCTAGAAATTTTGATATGTTGACTGTGCTTGATGATGCTACTTTTGCTATCCGTGATACTTGTGATGATGCTATGCTTGATACTGCTTTGCCACTAGGTGCATTCCTTGATGCACAAATTGCTAGAGTTGTTGCTAGATGTGATGATACTTCTGAAACTGCTGAGATTATTGAAGTAGAACCTGCTTTTTCGCCTGTTAGAACTAGCTCTCCTAGATATGAATTGCCTGATATGCCTGAGGGTTATGTTATAGAGGGAGAGATAGCTGAGGACTTCCTTGCTTGTAAGGATAGCTATGATGTTGAAGAATTACTGCGCAAGTGGAAAGAAAAATCTTTGAACACTAGGATGAAATATGACCCGAAGTTAGCTACTTCGCCTATCTTTGTGACCGATAAGGATTATGAATTCTCTTTCGACCCTGAGTTAATCAATCTAGTCGAATCTGATCCTTTTCATGGTTATGAGTCTGAAACGGTTGTAGCACACCTTACTAAGTTGCACGATATAGCCACCCTGTTCACGAGTGAAGAAAAGATCCGCCACTACTATATCCTTAAGCTGTTTCCTTTCTCGCTAAAGGATGATGCTAAGACATGGTTCACTTCTCTTGCTCCTGGTTGTGTGCGTAGCCCCCAGGATATGATCTACTACTTCTCTGAAAAATATTTCCCTGCCCATAAGAAGCAAGCTGCCTTGCAGGAAATATACAACTTTGTGCAAATTGAAAAAGAGAGTCTCCCACAAGCTTGGGGGAGGCTCGTCCAGCTACTGAATGCTTTGCGTGATCACCCTCTTGAGAAGAATGAAATACTTTATATCTTCTATAATGGACTAACCGATGCTTCTAAGGACCACCTAGATAGTTGTGCCAGTTGTGTTTTTAGGGAACGAACTATAGAACAAGCTGAGATCCTATTGAATAATATCTTGTGCAATGAGAATGCTTGGACTATTCCCGAACCACCTCCGAAGCCAACCCCGAAGAAAACAGGTATTCTATTCCTCAGTCCTGAAGATACACAAGAAGCTAAGAAATATATGAAAGAGAAAGGCATTAAATCTGAAGATGTCAAAAATCTACCACCTATCGAAGAGATCCATGGTCTTGATAACCCGATACACGTAGTAGAGATAAATTCTCTTCGTAGATTCAATGAGAGTGATATTCCTTTTGATAAACTTGCTAGCTTATTCCTGTATGAATTTGATAACTTTGTTGGCGAACAACAAAGTTTCAATGATTATGTTAGCAGACAATTGGAACAGAATGCTTGTATGCTTAGTCATTTAAGTGCTTGTGTGGAAAGAAACGTCAATGGTCTTAAGATTCTGAGTAAACAAGCCTCTATGGTTACTACTCAGGTAGAACAAGTACTTAAGGCTCAAAATGACTTGCTCAATGAGTTGAATGACAATTCTGTCAGAGTCGTCACTAGAGGCGGTAGAATGACCCAGAAACCTTTGTATCCTGAGGGTCATCCAAAAAGAATTGAACAAGATTCTCAAGGAGTTAGCACCGAGGCACCTAGTCATCCTAGAAAGAAAAAGAAAGATGATAGGAACTTGCAGGATAGCAACCCCATTGATGTTACACCCGAGAATCCAAACAATGTCTCTGTTTCTGATGCTGAAACACAATCTGGTGAACAATATGAGCCTAATGATAATATCGATAGTGATGCTCATGAAGATGCTCAACCTAGCAATGATAAGGATGTGGAGATTGAACCAGTTGATCTTGATAACCCACAACCTAAGAATAGGAGATACGATAAGAATGATTTCACTGCTAGGAAGCATGGTAAAGAAAGGGAACCATGGGTTCAGAAACCCATGCCCTTTCCTCCCAAACCATCCAAGAAAAACGATGATGAGGATTTTGAGCGATTTGTTGAAATGATTAGACATGTCTTTCTGCAAATGCGTTTGACAGATATGCTCAAAATGTCTCCCTATGCCAAGTGCATGAAGGTTATTGTCACTAATAAGAGGAGGATACCTGAGGTTGAGATTTCCACCATGCTCGCTAATTATACTTCAAGGGTAGAACTCCTAAGAAACTAGGTGATCCCGGAGTGCCCACTATACCTTGCTCCATTAAAGGAAACTACATTAGAACTGTTGTATGCGACCTTGGAGCCGGTGTTAGTGTTATGCCTCTCTCTCTTTATCATAGACTTGAACTGGATAAGTTGACACCCACTGAAATCTCTCTGCAAATGGCCGACAAATTAACTGCTTTCCCTATCGGCATTTGCAAGGATGTACCTGTTGTGGTTGCTAACGTCACTATCTTAACAGACTTTGTTATTCTGGATATTCCTGAGGATGATGCCATGGAGGTCATCCTTGGAAGACCCTTTTTAAACACTACAGGGGCTGTTATTGATTGCAACAAAGGCAAGGTCACTTTCCATGTCAACGGTAATGAGCATACGGTGCACTTTCCGAAGAAACAATATCGAGTGAACTCAATCTATTTTGTTTTTGTAAATATGACTAGCTCATCATTCCTAATTCAGCTTTGTTGTGAGAGAAACATGTTTGTAATGACAACTTAGAGATCATAGTTTCTGATGCCATGCTTAATTAGCTAGGAGCTTATAATGGTTTGTCTTGGGTGCCAACATGAATTTCGAGCTGCTTATGATGTATTATGATAGGATGGTATCCTCCTTTGAATGATTCAAGTGGCTTGACTTGGCGCATGTTTACGCATGTAGTTGCAACAAAATTAACATAGCCTCTATGATATTCATGTTCATGGTGATTTATGTCCTACTCATGCTTGCACTCAATGTTGGTTAATTTCAATGCATTTTGATGACTGTTGTCACTCTCTAGTTGGTCGCTTCCCAGTCTTTTGCTAGCCTTCACTTGTACTAAGCGGGAATACTGCTTGTGCATCCACTTCCATAAACCCAAAGTTGTTCCATATGAGTCCACCATACCTACCTATATGCGGTATCTACCTGCCGTTCCAAGTAAATTTGCATGTGCCACTCTCTAAACCTTCAAGAAATAATCGGTTTTGTATGCCTGAACTGCTCATGTGATGACAAGGGGCGATCAGTATCTTCCATGCTAGGCGTGTTATCCTCGATATGTGTTTATTCACTATCATTCACGAGAAAGGGGCCGGTAATTGGAATGCCCAGTTCCATGCTCAAATCAAAAAGATAATTGCAAACAAAACTCCCCCTTGATTGTTGTTGGTATGGACGGCACCCGAGTATTCGGCTAGTCGTGGAGTGTGATTGATCGGTGGTGGGGGAGTCAAAACTTTACTTTTCTGTTTGGGAACCGCCTATAGTATGTGTATCATGGAAGATGGTGAAAACTCTTGGTCATTGCGTTGACAATGAAAGCATGCCACCCAAAATTATTTATCTCTGTCTTCAAAGCTTGAGCTCTAGCACCTCTGCAAATCAATGCTTCCCTCTGCAAAGGGCCTATCTATTTATCTTTCTGTTGACTCATCCTCTTCTTATAAAAGCACCAATTAGAGAGCACCTCTGTCATTTCTATGCTTTGATTTTAATTTTTATTGAGTATGACTGTGACTGGATCTTCTTTGCCATGAATTACAATGTTCAGTCAGCCCTTGTTCTTTGAAGGTGCTCTGCATTTATGTTTTGCAGTCTCAGAAAGAGCTAGCGAGATACCATCTGTTCATACTTCTTCATGATTGTCTTGATTGAAGTGTTGACGTTTGAAACTTATTATTATTGCTCGCTAGTTGATTATGCCATTGATATGAGTTACCATGAGACCTAGATGTCATTTCTTATGTGGTTAGCTTATGATCTTGCTGAAAATCTGAATATGAGTTAGACATAATTGCAACAACAAGATCAAACAGAGTTCGTAAATGTTTTTCTTTTGTCTCTTTCCGTTTGTCAACTGAATTGCTTGAGGACAAGCAAGGCTTTAACCTTGGGGGAGTTGATACATCTCCATAGTATCTACTTTTCCAAACTCTTTTGCCCTTGTTTTGGACTCTAATTTGCATGATTTGAATGGAACTAACCTGGACTAACTGTGTTTTCAGCAGAATTGCCATGGTGTTGTTTTTGCGTAGAAATAAAAGTTCTCGGAATGACCTGGAAATTTACGAGGATTTTTTGTGGAATATATAACAAATACTGGCACAAGAATCAACCGGAGGAGTGGAGCCAGGATCCCACAAGCCCACCAGGCGCCCCCCTGGCCGCGCCTAGCAGGCTTGTGGGGCCCACAGAGCTCCGCCGCCTCCAATTCCAGCTCTATTTAGTCCCTTACGTCCGGAAAAAAATCAAGGAGAAGAGTTCATAGTGTTTTATGATATGGAGGCGCCGCCACCACCTGTTCTTCCTCTGGTGGGCAGATCTGGAGTCCGTTCTGGGATCCGGAGAGGGGAGATCGTCGCCATCGTCATCACCAACCTTCGTTCATCGCCAATTCCATGATGCTCTTCACCGTTCGTGAGTAATATCATCCTAGGCTTGCTCGACGGTGATGGGTTGGATGAGATCTATCATGTAATCAAGTTTGTTTTGATGGGGATTGATCCCTGGTATCCACTATGTTCTGAGATTGATGTTGCTACTACTTTGCCATGCTTAATGCTTGTCACTAGGGCCTGAGTGCCATGATTTTAGATCTGAACCTATTATGTTCTCGTCAATATATGTGTGTTCTTGATCCTATCTTGCAAGTTGTAGTCACCTACTATGTGTTATGACCCGGCAACCCCGGAGTGACAATAGCCGGAACCACTCCCGGAGATGACTGTAGTATGAGGAGTTCATGTATTCACTAAGTGCTAATGCTTTGTTCCGGTTCTTTATTAAAAGGAGAACCTTAATATCCCGTAGTTTCCATTAGGACCCCGCTGCCACGGGAGGGATGGACAATAGATGTCATGCAAGTTCTTTTCCGTAAGCATGTATGACTACATACGGAATACATGCCTACATTACATTGACGAACTGGAGCTAGTTACATATCTCTCCGTGTTATAACTGTTGCATGATGAATACCAGCCGGCATAATTATCCATCACCGATCCAATGCCTACGAGTCTTTTCCTACTGGTCCTTGCTACGTTACTTTGCTGCTACTGTTGTCACTGCTGCTACTGTTACTCTGTCACCACTGTTGCACTACTGCTAGTGTTGCTACTGTTGCTATCACACCACCTTGCTACTAATACTTGGCTGCAGATACTAAGTCTTTCAGGTGTGGTTGAATTGACAACTCAACTGCTAATACTCGAGAATATTCTTTGGTTTCCCCTTGTGTCGAATCAATAAATTTGGGTTGAATACTCTACCCTTGAAAACTGTTCCGATCCCCTATACTTGTGGGTTATCACTTGCCGGTTCTCTCTGTTTTCGTCGTTGACCATTTTGAGTCCAACCACACACGCACGCGCCCGTGGCATCATTAAAATATTTGTTTTTAAAAGTGTGTATAAAACTTTCTCGAGTTGGGTTCAAACTTCCCGTGCGGTCTTATTTTAATGTAGGTAGGCCGCTTGCCAAATTTCGTCGCGATCGGAGTTCGTTTAATACCCGAACGATCGATCATAGCGGCACCGTCATCGGTTATCGTCACACGTTTTTCGGTGTTTTAAAATATCAAGTTGGGCCACCAGTCTCCCTCTCATCCCCACCTAGCCTATCTAACATAGCCCACCAAAACCACCTCTCTGATCGGACTGTCTGGTCGCAATCAGAGGATCGAAAAACGCCCAAAACCCCCTAACCCTAACCCCCTTTCCCTATTTAATAGCCTCCCCATGCCAAATTAGGGCAAAACCCTAGCCTACCCAGCCTCCTCCCACCTTCCGCGCCACTGAGCCACCCAGCCGCCGCCAGCTGCCCCTCCATCTAACCAGTGCACGCCATCTGTCCCTCCTGGCCGCCTCCACACCTTGCGCCACCGCCAGCCCCTTCCTGCCCGATGCTGGCCCGCTCGAGCCCATCGGGGCCCGGAGCGGCCCGTGTCACCATGCCGCTCGGGAGCTCGGCCATGTGCCCTGCTCGGCAGCGCCGACGCCTCCGTGCTCGTCCGAGTGTCGTGGTCGCCAAGCTCGCGTCGCCGCTACTCCGCCCCTTCAGTGGTTCTCTCCGCTGCCCCTCGCCCTATCTCTCCCATCGCAAAGCCTCTCGCTCTCTCACATCTCTCTCTCTCCCATGTCTCTGCAGGAAACTCAACGGTGCCCTCGAGCAGGAGCTCGATTCCGAGCACCTCCCGCCCCTGCCTCCACCGGGAAGGGATCCACGGCTCTAGATCCGGCCTCTCTAAACTCTGTCGTTCTGTTCCTGGCCTCCGCGCCCGCCGTCATCGCTGGAGCAGCGTCGAGCCTGCTGATATCTGAACCCCCACTATAAGCAGTTCAGCTATGGTCGGGGCTTCTATTTTGTCCTATCCATTATGTCATGCATAGATAATACGATGTTAGCACTAGTTTTGGACACGAACATGCCGTAGCTGAGCTGGTCAACCCACAGCGCTAACAAGCAGGAGGTCTTGGGTTCAATCCCTAGCACCTCCAACTTTTTGTTTTGTGCTCTTGTCCATTGTAGCTCAACTGGTCTGTGTGTTTGACTACAACCAGGAGGTACTTGGTTTGATTCCCACGTATCCCAATTTTTGTTAGGGTCGTTGCAGTGTGCTGCTACACGCCTGTAGTTGTTTTTATTTAACGTGTGAATTTGTTAAATTTCAGAAACTTCCATTACTTTGAAACACCCATAACTTTTCAACCGTGCGTCGGATCGGATTAAGTTTTATATGTAGAACGTGTAGAATTTGCTAAATAATATTTTCCAACTCTTGTGCATGTTTAAGGCTGTTTACTGTGCAGTTTGCATTGGTTTGCGTGTCGGCATGATAGAAACAGTTTAGGTCGTAGTTAATTAATCGAAACTCTGTTGGAGATGAGCCATATATGTAAATGGACTAGAACGACGAGTAGAATCATGTGAACCACTTTGTTTTTCCATTTAACAAACATAAAAAATGTGGATAGGACAAATCTGGACAGATTACAAAGTTAACGTGTGGGGTCAGTTCGGAGATGTTATATGTCATTTTCGGCCTGATTTAAAATGCCTAAATAGGTACTTTAATTTCTGCTACACCCCTTGCCATGTTTAAAAACATTTAATATTGTCGTGTAAATAAATGGGAGTGAACTAAATAGTTAAACGTGAAGTTTCGTCAATATGCAACTCGTTGCATATTAAGCTTTACTTAATGTGTAGCATTTGACTGTGTGAATTGCCTTGCCATGTGTTGCATATTTGAAACTGAACATGCATCATATGTGAATTGCATTATGTCGTGCTTATGTTGTGGTGATATTGTGTGTTGATTCTTGTTTCCGGTTTGCTTCGTCTCGATAGAGTTCTACAAGCGTGTCGGAATGTGAAGATCCGATCGACTACGTCGGTTCGTGTGCTTCATGAAGTCGTTCTTCTTCCAAGCGGGATCACAGGCCAGATGATCATTTCCCTAGATACCATTATTATCATTGCCATGCTAGTTGTTTCGTTTCTATCTTTATGTCTCGCTGCCTACCACGTGTTAAATCTCAGCCTCCCAACATTTCCATGAGAACCCTCAACCTTTCTACAACCAAGCAAACCACAGATTGGGTATGTTACCACTTGCTTAACCATTCGATAGCGTTGATAGTTGTAGGTGCATTTGCTTCCATGTGATAACATGGGTTCCTTGTTATATCACCTTATTAATTGTTATTTAATTTAATACACCTATATACTTGGTAAAAGGTGGAAGGCTCAGCCTTTCTAGCCTGGTCTTTTGTTCCACCTTTGTCGCCTTAGTTTCGGCTACCGGTATTATGTTCCATAAATGAGCGCTCCTAACATGCTTGGGATTGTTATGGGGACCCCCTAGATTCACGTTTTGGGATAAAACTCGTCTCGCAAGGCCCAAAATTGGTACTATATTTTCCCAACATAATAATCCCGCTAATACTGAAAAACATAGGGCGTCATGAACCCGAGGAGTAATTCAACATAATACAGGGAGGGCCAGTGCTGATGGTGCTGGTCTAAAACAGAGCACTGTGCGGGGCCAACCCAGGACAACTTGGGTGATTTCTATCAGGCCACCGTACGCGTCGCTTATTCGCCGTGTCCTGAGAACGAGATACGCGGCTCCTATCGGGATCGTCGACACGTCGGGTGGCCTTGATGGACTTGTTTTACCTTTCTCGAGCGTCTTGCGCGAGGGATTCCGATGATGCTTTGGGTTATCTCGACGTTGAGGTTTTCCAATAGGAACCCGAGGAGATCACGGGTTTCCCTGATCGAGGTCATTCCGTCGCAACATGTGGTAGTTTGTGATGGACTAATTGGAGCACCCCTGCAGGGTTAAATCTTTCGGAAAGTCGTGCCCGCGGTTATGTGGCAACGTGGAAACTTTGTTTAACATTCGGTTCTAGATAACTTGAAGTAAGCTTCATTAAAACTTGCAACTCAGTGCGTAACCGTGATTATCTCTTTCGTGAGCTCTTTCTCCGATCGAGGACACGGTGGGGTTATATCTAACGTAAGTAGGTGTTCAGGATAATTCATTTGATCATCAGTAGTTGGCGTCTGTTATGCGTAGGTCATCCCCCTCTTATTCTTGTACTCGTAAGTTAGACACCTCAAATAAATGCTTAGTCGCTTGCTACATCCTCACCTCTTAACCATACCTCACCCATTAAGCTTTGCTAGTCTTGATACCTTTGGAAATGAGATTGTTGAGTCTGTGTGGCTCACAGATTACTACAAAACCATTTGCAGGTACAGGTAAAGAGTTACTTTGATGTGAGCGGGCCCCTCACCCATCATGTCCAATAGTAAAAGTTAGGCCCCGTGGACCGCCCTTGTCCTGTGGGCACCCCTTTATAAGGTGACCCAGGGAGCCAACCCACTGGGAGGAGACATCCAGACACGCAGAGACACATGCACAACACACACAGAGGGGAGGATTCTCCCAGGCTCCCCCATTCTCTTATTCCCCACTCTCCACAAGAGGAGGAGGGCTCTCAGCCTCCTTCTTCTTCCTCCAGACAGCTCAAGGAGCACCATGTACAACTATATACTCTCCATATACATCACACATGCATGAGTAATGCGAGGGCCCCGAACCTAGGTAAACCACCGCGTGTTGTTGCCCAACCCATTCCGGATCTCCCCAGCAGCCTTGCTCTCACCTCTCTAAGCCACCCCATGGCATCTGTCTCGAAAATACCACGACAACAATCTTGATGATGATCACCACTTGATGTCATCCTCCATGGGTCATATGAGATCTTCCTCTTGACACAAGCCCATGGAAACATACCTAACCCCACATAAAAGTCTCACGTATACCATGGGTTAGTACACAAAGGGTAATGGACAATGCTTACCATACCATCGGACCACTTGATCCATCTCGATACATCTTGTATGCTTTGTGTGTTGATCAACTTGATTCACTCTTTGACTTAGTCTTGATCAACCTTGTTGGTTAAATTAATAAGAGGCGGTATGAAAATGCCAATGATATAGAGATGTGAAATCTCTATGAATGAAGAACCAGTAAGGAGTCCAACATCGAAAACATCATAGAATATGCATATGGACTCCATTTCGATGAACTCGAGCTTGTCATGAAGATGACCATAAGCTCTAAAACTCACAAAGAGCAATACCAAACAAGAACCAAGATGATGCAAGGATGTAAATGGTTTTGAGCTCTCAATGAACGATACGATCAAGCTACTCACTTCAGAGCCCCACCCCTGATAGTACGACAATCTATCATGTAACCCGGTATCCTATCATGGGAAAACATATACCTTGCACATAGTCCACTTGAGCTAGATGATGACGATCTTGACTTCCTCAAGATGGACCACCTTTATTGATTGTGTTGGTTCAATGAAGGCTAGTTGATTGCTCCCCCATACTCACTATGGGTGAGCCACTCTTCAACACATCTTCAAAAGTCCATTCCCACCACAATGGACGGCAAGCTTCAAGCATGATCTCTTCATGATGCTCCACTTGAACTTGCACACCACAACTTTCCATGGGTTGAATGAGATCTTCATCTTGACGCAAGCCCATGCAAACACATCTAACCCCACATAGAACTCTCACGAAGACCATGGGTTAGTATACAAAGTGTAATGGAGAATGCTTACCATACCATGGGATCACTTGATCCCTCTCAGTACATCTTGGATGTTGTGTGTGTTGATCAACTTGATTCACTCTTTCAATTAGTCTTGATCAACCTTGTGTATTTATGACCAATCTTTGGATAAAACCTTGAGTACCACATTGGTCATCATATATACTCCCTAAAACCAACAGATGGACTTCAAGAAGTGCCTATCGACAAATCCATCGAATATAACTCAAGGAAATCATTAGTCCATAGGGATTGTCATGAATTACCAAAACCGCATATGGAGAAATATGCTCTAACACCTGTATTCCCACTTTTTTGTCTGTTTTCCCTGCATTTTCATGACACATATATGATATATATAGTTTCAAAAAGAAGCATAGGCCATGTATCCAACATCATCGTGAAGTATTGAATAAGCCAACACATAGGCTATTAAAAGAACCAATACATGCATAGTTTCACACTGTTCATCCATATATACATACATAGTTTCACATTGTTCATCAATACAGAATAGAACAAAAACTAAACACTAGTAGTCCATCAATGCCAGCTTCCATGAAGTGAATCAAATCTGCAAAAATGGGAGTAAGAAAGTTAGAAGAAGAAGAAGAATAAGAAGAAGAAGAAGAAGAAGAAGAAGAAGAAGAAGAAGAAGAAGAAGAAGAAGAAGAAGAAGAAGAAGAAGAAGAAGAAGAAGAAGACTAGAAGAAGAAGAAGAAGAAGAAGAAGAAGAAGAAGAAGAAGAAGAGGAAGAGGAAGAGGAAGATGAAGAGGAAGAAGAAGACGAAGAAGAAGAAGAAAGAGAAGAAAGAGAAGAAAAATAAGAACAAGAAAGAAAGAAGAATAAGAAAGAAGAAGAATAAGAATAAGGAGTAGAAGATGGAGCAAAAGAAAGAAGAGAAAAAGGAAGAATAAGAATATATTTTCTTCTTCTTCTCTCTTCTATCTTTTTATCCTTTTCCTTCTCATTCTTCTTATTTTATTCTTTCTTTTTCTTCTCTTTCATATTCTATTCTTTATTTTTCTCCTCTTCCTTTTTTTCTTCTTCTTATTCCTTATTTGTGTCCTTTTAGAGCTAACTTATGTAATTATGCCATTTTAGAGCTAGCTCAGCTTATTATGTCTTTTTGGAGGAAAATAAGCTAAGTATATGATATTTATGAGCTAACCAAGGTTCTTATGCCATTTTTGATCTAACTAAGCTAATTATGTCATAAATGAACTAAATAAGCTAATTATGTCATTTTGGAGGATAATTAGCTAAGTATTCCTTTTTGAGGAAAATAAGCTAAGTATGTGGCATAATAGGGCTAACTAGCATGTATGAAGCTAAGTATGCATTTGTTAAGAAAAACACTAGAGAAAACTTACCATCATTGTCATCACGGAGGTGAAGCACCGGGGTTCCTCGGGCGGGATTCACCTGGAGAAGGCACGGGTGTGCGATGCAGATCGGGAGTGATGTTGCACCAAAGATCATTTACAATGTCTCGTTAGCATGATGAAACTCAAATGTTAAGACTAGTAGCTAATGACCATCCAAATGAAACTCACTGTTCCCGCTGGAATAATGACTTGCATCGACGGAGGGGTCTGACCGGTCTTCTTACACACAGACTACACATTTTGTTTTGACGAGTCGGTCATATTAGTTAGTAATCGAACGAACATTTAGGTGCATGATTTGGCTAATATGTAAAAGAAACTTACCACGAGGAGCTCGTACATGGCCCGGTGAGTCGCCTCATTCTGTGCCCTATCCTACTGCAACAACCGAGTCGTCTACTCCTCCGCGACCAGTTCCTTCTCCGCCGCCACCAGGTCCCTCTCCTCCAGAAGCACCTGGGTTGTCGCTCTCTCTTTCTGAAGAGCAGCCTGCAACACCACTCCTTGTTAGCATTGTAATCATCAATGGTTGCACATACAATGTAATGGAGGAAAAATACTTGAGTCCTATAACTAACCTCGATGGCGAGATCGGCTTGTCGTGGATGAGTTCTTATCTCAGGACAGGAGCTTGTTTGGCGTGCCTTGATCTCCACGAGAGTGATAGGACAATGTATCAATCCACCTTTAATGTTTATCGAGCCATGGGGCCGCCTGCCACCAGCTATAATCACCAGCTCTGGATTAATAGGATGCCAACTTGGGTTAAAGTCCTCCCCTTTCCTCGCATTCCCCTCTTCATTGTACCTCATGAGCTTGTGGTGGGAGGAGATGTTGTTGAACTTTTCTGGATGATCGAGGTCAGTCTCACAGAATGCCTTGGCCTTCTTGTACGAGGCAGTATGGGCCATGGCATAGAGGTCATACACCTCTGCCACCTTCGTGTTATTGTGTCTTGCCTAAAAGAGAGGTACAAAGCATTAGTAATTGGCTCAAGCTATCATGAAGAATGAATTGCATGAATCATGAAGCAAACCACATACCTAGTTCCGCCCGTACTGGTATAAGATTGTGCTGCCTTGCTGGTGTGGCACAATAGCCATTTGGGCATGTCGGTCCTTCGCATTGTCATGGACGGCTCGCTAGTGTTCGCACAAAGAACGTGGAAGAAATAGCTCGGCTCTGCTAGTACTATCCATTCATCCTCGGGAATAAAGCCACACAACATCACCCACATTACCTGCTCAAGCCATATGTGCCAATCATTACTCTTGAGACCAAATATTTTCAATTTTCAAGACTCGATCCCCTCTTTAGATTCGCTACATACCCATCGGGGAACATCAAGTGCATTTTCACCCACAAGATAATTTCACTCATAGCTCCCTTTCCAAGAATGAACCATGCCTTTGGCTTTGACCAGTTCTACTTTCCTTTCGATTGTCGCATGTTTTGTAACGGTCTACCAGATAGAGTCTGCTGATAAACTCTAGCCTTAGGATTATCCTTTGACTTCCCCTCTATGTCGAACAATGTAGCAAAAAGGGCCTCTTCGATATTCTTTTCAGTGTGCATCACGCCGATGTTGTGTGGAATAAGGAGGTCTTTGAAGTAAGGCAGATCCCATAAGCATGTATTGTGAGTCCAGGCGTGTTCTGAATTATACCTCTTGAAATACCCTGGATGCTCTGGCTCAGGCTCGAGAGCGTTTAACTGATCCAATATCTGTTGGCATGTTAACGCAGGTGGTGCAGAGTTTTGACAGCTATACCTTTGATGAAGTTCTTATTTTCTTTTCTGAACTCTTGGCGATGATCCAGGAACTGTCTATGCAAGTCGAAGCAACAATATTTATGACCCGCCTGCAACCAATGAAACTGAAGAGCTACCTTGCATGTGGGGCACATGAACCTTCCATGCACACACCAGAAAGCGAAAAGCGCATATGCCGGCAAGTCATGCATCGAGTACATGTACTATACATGCATTTTGAAGTTCTATTTTCTAGCAGCATCATATGTCTTGAACCCATTATCCCAAGATTCTTGCAATTCATCCTTAAGCAGCTTCATGTATACATTCATATTCTTCCCGGATAGTAGGGACTTGGAATTATCAACGTCGGGAATATGTTATTCCTTTACATAATCTGTCTGGGGGGAGATTGTGTGGAATGATAAATACATGCGAACAATTGTATTGAGTTGTCGTCATATCAAACGGATTGAATCCATCCTTGCAGATGCATACTCGAGGATGCCTTGGATCTGCCGCTTTATTCGGATGTAATTCATCGAAGCGCTTCCACCAAAAAGCATATGATGTGTGTACCAACATCTAATTCCCATCTACATCTATTTCGGTTCTTTTGCCTAATTTGTGCCATGTCATCTGTCTGGCCATCTCTTCGACAATGAAAAGACGTTGAAGTCTTGGTATGATTGCCATGTACCAAAGAAAAATAACGGGGATTTTGGTCTGCTTCTTCTCACCCATACCATTTTCTACCACAACATACCTAGAAGACTTGTAAATGGGACAATAGTTCAAGCCCGCATACTCAAGCCTAAATAAGGCACATCCTTTCTCATAGGCATATATCTTCTCATAGGGCATCTTAAGTACACGGAGTATTTCATGTGACTGGTACAGGTTTGCTGGCATGACATGGCCTTTGGGTAGAAACCGTCCTAATAGTGTCATCATCGCATCCTACCATTCTCTGTCCAAGTTGAATTGAGCCCTCAGAGCCATTAATTGTGCGATGGCATCCAGCTCACAAAGCTCAGTGTGCTTGTCGAGAGGATGTTTTGAAGACTCCAACATTTCATAGAAGGCCTTTGTAGATTCCTCCATCTCATCGTCACAATATCGAGCAACATCAAAGTCTTCCACCATGTCTTCGATCGCGGTACCATGCTCATTGGTGCAATGACAAACCACCTTAGCTCTTGTACGTTGGGCAGACTCACCATGAAATGTACACACCATATAATCATGCGTAAAACCCCTCTTCTCTAGGTGTCTAGAAATTTCATCCTCTGTCATCTATGAAAAATTGTCGCACCTATGACAGGGGCACCATGTTTTTCTCTGGCCATTTGCAAATGCGTCTTTCACAAACCCTTGGTTTTTGTTAACCAATCATTGGTCGTGTCTTTCTGACAAGTGTGACTGGTGTACATCCACGCACGATCACTCATCTTGCCTAGATACTAAACACACAAGAAATATATATATAATTCAGCATATGTGTTCATTAGTTAATTAAGTTTGTCAATTTTATTACGTCCATGCAACCTATAGGCTAATAGGTAAAGATAGGTCCTAATCCCACCTGAGTATGTGTAGATTGGGTTCGTTTTCCCATGCTCTGCTCCATATCCAATGCAGAATTTAGGCAGCACCTCCCTGTTGTTCTCCTGATACACGTCTCGGCATTAAACAAAAGAGGCTGTGTACCCGGAGAACAACAGGGAGGCACTAACAAAATTCTGCATCGGATCCGGAGTAGAGCATGGGAAAACGAACCCAATCAACACATACTCAGGCTGTCCATGGATAAGTTGGACAATTCAAAAGAATCACGGTTATAATATGCAAATGCATGCATCTTTATAATTGTAACCCTTTCGAATGGGAGACGCATACTGGTCACGCATACTAACGATTGAATCTACCTATAGCTAGCAAGTATCATTGGCATGAAGGCCCAAATAGAGAAAATGAAGGGGGAGGAGATGTCATTTTTGCTCACCCACGAACGCAGGGGAGCTCATAGAACACATGGGGAGGCCTTCGAACATCAGACCCTCGCAGCGACGAAACAACTGCACAGTTAAATCCACCCGATCAACATGAATATTCAGCCCCGATAAAACATCTACATATAACTCCTTTTCCACTTCTATTTTATTCTTCTTCTTTTTTATTTCTTATTCTTCTCCTCTTCTTCTTCCTTTTCTTCTCTTCTTCTTCTTCTTCTTCTTCTTTTCTTCTCCTCTTCTTATTCTCCTCCTTTTCTTCTTCTTTCTCCTCTTCTTATGTTTTTCCTCTTCTTATCCTCTTCTTCTTCTCCTCTTCTCCTCTTTTTCTTCTTCTTCTTATTCTTCTTCTACTTTTCTTATTTTCTTCTTCTTCTTCCTCTTCTTCTTCTTCTTCTTCTTCTTCTTCTTCCTTCTTTTCCTTTTTCCTCTTCTTCTTCTCCTCTTCTCCTCTTTTTCTTCTTCTTCTAATTATTATTATTTTCTTCCTATCCTCCTCCTCCTCCTCTTCTTGTTCTCCTTCTTATCCTTCTTCCTTCTTTTCCTTTTCCTCTTCTTCTACTTATTCTTCTTTTCTTATTCTTTTTTACATCTTTCTTCTTATTCTTCTAATTATGACTAACCTATCACTAACGTAATTAGTTCTTTTCTCACATAACCTAGAACTAACCTAATTAACAGTACTAATTAAATAAAAAAAGAATAAACGGAGAACAAAAAACCTCAGCGGAGGGGGCGGCCGTGCGCGAGGGTATCGGGGCGCCTGGGCGCCGGGTTGTGAGGCAGGAGAAGGAAGCGACGGTGTTGGCGTTGGGCAGGCGGAGGAGACGGCAGCGACGGTGGGCAGGAAGAGGAGGAGGCGGTGGCGGGTGAGGGGGTCGGGCAGGAGGAGGAGGAAGTGGTGACAGTGGCGACATGAGGCAGGAATAGGAGGAGGCAGGAAGAGGATGTCGGTTCGAGCACTGCAGTGGGTGGGATAATCCCTCGCTTTGTCATTCCCTTTTCATCCGGGCAAAGGGAAAATGAGAGGGCTGTTAGGTTACAATGTGCGCAAACTTTGTCGTCTGCATTCATTTAAAGGTCGTATGATTGCTCTTTCTTGTCTACTTTTAGGGTCTTTGCCGTCCGCTAGCACACGGGCAAGAATGGACTGATGGAAAATAATATCTTTGCCATGAGTCCCTTCTTTGTCGTCTGCTTTTGGGAAGCTGACGGCAAAGTCACTTCTTTGTCGTCCACTAGCACACAACAAAGAATGGACTGATGGCAAATTCTGTGTTTCCAGTAATGAGTTCAACTCCTACGTGCACCTATTACTATTACTCCACTCATTGACCACTATCCAGCATGCATCTAGAGTATTAAATAAAACAGAGTAATGCATGGACAACGATGACATGATGTAGATAAAGTAAACCCAAGCAATATGAATAAACCCCATCGTGTTATCCTTAGTAGCAGCAACACAATGACGCATCTTGTCCCCTTCAGTCATTGGGATATAGTAATTCGCCAAGTTGAACCTACTACAATGCACCTCTCTCACTGAAGAAATATCAATCTAGTTGGCCAAACTATTTCAATAGATCGGAGAGAATTATGAAGCTATCATAATCATGCACATAAGAATCATACTAGTATTCAGAGAAGACTCGTATATTTATCATGAATAATATGAACATAAAACCACAATTCTTCGGATCCCAACAAACGCACCGCACAAAAGGATTACATCATATGGAGCAAAGTGAAAATGTGATGATCATTGTATTGAAGATCAAGAGAGAGAGAGAGATTGTCATCTAGGTACTAACTATGAACCTGTAGGTCTGTGGTGAACTAATCACACATCATCGTGAGGACGGAGAGGTTGATGAAGAGGACCTCCATGGTCGATCCCCCTCCGGAAGGATGCTAGAACGAAGCTCTAGATGCCCCCCCCCCCATCAGAACACAGACTTGCGGCAGCGTAAAAAGTGTTTCGGGACTGCCTTTAGGGGTTTTGGGATATATGAGAATTTATAAGTGAGAGAACGGAGTCCGAAGAGCCTCGAGGGGCCCACAAGCCATTAGGGCGACCTCCATGTTGTGTCGTGTTGCCTTCTCGGGCCCTCGGGCGGCCTCCAACCTTCTTCCAATACTCATTGATCTTCTTTTGGTCTAGAAAAGTATCCAAAAAAATTTAGGTCAATTGGACTTTGTTTGGTATTGAAAACCTGAAAAGTAAAAAACTTGCAAAAAATAGCAACTAGCACTAGGCACTGGGTCAATAGGTTAGTGCTGAGAAATAATATAAATTGGTAAATAAACACACAAAAGGTATCCTAGATTGATAATGTATCAGCATGGAATAATCAAAAATTATAGATACGTTGGAGACGTATCAAGCATCCCCAAGCTTAAGTCATGCTCGTCCTCGAGTAGGGAAATGATAAAAACAGAATTTTTGATGTGACATGTGATACGTCCATTTTGCATCATGCTTTTATGTTGATATTTATCGCTTTATGGGCTGTTATTACACTTCACGGTACAATACTTATGCCTTTTCTCTCTTATTTTGCAAGGTCTACATGAAGAGGGAGAATGTCGGCAGCTGGAATTCTGGCCTAAAAAAGGAGCAAGTTTGAGATACCTATTCTACGCAACTCCAAAAGCCCTGAAAATAAACAAGGATTTATTTTGGAATTTATAAAAAATACTGGGTCGAAGAAGTACCAGAGGGGAGCCACAGGAGGCCACAAGCCTGCTAGGCGCGGCCTACCCCCCTGACCACGCCTAGGGGGCTTGTGGGCTCCCAGTTGGCCCTCTCGCCCCCCTCTTTTTCTATAAGGAGGGTTTCGTTCCAGAAAAAATCAAGAGGAGGCTTTTGGGAGGAATCTCCGCCGCCACGAGGCGAAACTTGAGCAGAACCAATCTAGAGCTCCGGCAGGGTCGTCCTGCCGGGGAAACTTCCCTCCCAGAGGGGGAAATCGTCGCCATCGTCATCACCAACACTCCTCTCATCGGAGGGGACTCATCACAATCAACATCTTCATCAGCACCATCTCATCTCCAAACCCTAGTTCATCTCTTGTAACCAATCTCTGTCTCGTGACTCCGATTGGTACTTGTAAGGTTGCTAGTAGTGTTAATTACTATTTGTAGTTGATGCTAGTTGGATTACTCGGTGGAAGATTATATGTTCAGATCCTTGATGCTATTCAATACCTCTCTGGTCATGAACATAATTATGCTTTGTGAGTAGTTACTTTTGTTCCTGAGGACATGGGATAAGTCATGCTATAAGTAGTCATGTGAATTTGGTATTCGTTCGATATTTTGATGCGTTGTATGTTGTTTTTCCTCTAGTGGTGTTATGTGAACGTCGACTACGTAACACATCACCATTATTTTTGCCTAGAGGAAGGCATTGGGAAGTAGTAAGTAGATGATGGGTTGCTAGAGTGACAGAAGCTTAAACCCTAGTTTATGTGTTGCTTCGTAAGGGACTGATTTCGATCCACTAGCTTAATGTTATGGTTAGACTTTGTCTTAATTCTTCTTTCGTAGTTGCGGATGCTTGCGAGAGGGGTTAATCATAAGTGGGATGTTTGTCCAAGTAAGGGCAGCACCCAAGCACCGGTCCACCCACATATCAAACTATCAAAGTAGCGAACGTGAATCATATGAACATGATGAAAACTAGCTTGACAGAAATTCACATGTGTCCTCGGGAGCGCTTTACCTCCTATAAGAGTTTGTCCAGGCTTGTCCCTTCATACAAAAGGGATTGGGCCACTTTGCTGCACCGTTGTTACTATTGTTACTTGCTACTTGCTACGAATCACCTTACCACACAACTATGTGTTACCGATAATTTCAGTGCTTGTAGAGAATACCTTGCTAAAAACCACTTGTGAGATCCGTCTGCTCCTCGTTGGGTTCGACACTCTTACTTATCGAAAGGACTATGATAGATCCCCTATACTTGTGGGTCATCAAGAATCTTTTATGGCGCCGTTGTCGGGGAGTGGAGCGCCTTTGGTAAGTGGAATTTGGTAAGGAAACATTTATATAGTGTGCTGAAATTTATTGTCACTTTTCACTATGGAAACTAATCCTTTGAGGACCTTGTTCGGGGATCTTCACCTCGAACGGAAGCACAAGGAGTTGCTCCTCAACCTGCTGCACCTACTAAAAGTACTTGTTATGAATTTCCTTCGAGTATGCTTGAGAAACTGCTGGCTAGTCCTTTTACAGGAGATGGAACATCACATCCCGACTTGCATCTAATCTATGTAGATGAAGTTTGTGGTTTATTTAAGATTGCAGGTTTTCCTGAGGATGAGGTCAAGAAGAAGGTATTTCCCTTATCTTTGAGGGATAAAGCATTGACATGGTATAGGCTATGTGATGATAATAGATCATGGAACTACAACCGGTTGAAATTGGAATTTCATCAAAAGTTTTATCCTATGCATCTAGTACACCGTGATCGGAATTATATTTATAATTTGTGGGCTTGTGACAGAGAAAGCATCGCTCAAGCTTGGGGGAGGCTTAAATCAATGTTATATTCATGCCCCAACCATGAGCTCTCGACAGAAATTATCATTCAGAACTTCTATGCTCGGCTTTCTCATGATGATCGCACCATGCTTAACACTTCTTGTACCGGTTCTTTTACGAAGAGAGATATTGACTTTAGATGGAATTTATTGGAAAGAATTAAACGCAACTCTGAAGATTGGGAGTTTGATGAAGGTAAGGAGTCAGGTATGAATTTCAAGTTTGATTGCGTTAAATCCTTTGTCGAAACAAATACTTTTTGTGATTATAGCGCTAAATATGGACTTGACTCTGAGATAGTAGCTTCATTGTGTGAATCATTTGCTGCTCATATTGATCTCCCTAAAGAGAAGTGGTTTAAATATCATCCTCCCTTAGAAGTCAATGTAGTTAAACCCAATCCAGTTGAAGAGAAAGTCATCGCTTATAATGATCCTATTGTTCCCAGTGCTTACATTGAGAAACCACCTTTCCCTGTCAGGATAAAGGATCATTCTAAAGCTTCAACTATGATACATAGGCGCTACATTAGAACACCTACACCCCCTGAGCAAATTAGAGTTGAACCTACCATTGTTATGATCAAAGATCTCCTGTCCGACGATGTTGAGGGACATGATATTCACTTCTGTGAAGATGCTGCTAGAATTGCCAAACCTCATGCTAGAGACAAACATAGGCATGTTGTTGGCACGTCTGTTGTTTCTGTTAAGATAGGAGATCATTGTTATCATGGTTTATGTGACGTGGGTGCTAGTGTTAGTACAATACCTCAATCCTTATATGATGAAATTAAAGACGATATTGCACCTGTTGACATGGAACCTATTGATGTCACTATTCAGCTTGCCAATAGAGATACTATCTGCCCTTTGGGAATTGTTAGGGATGTTGAAGTCTTGTGTGGTAAAACGAAGTATCCTGCTGATTTTCTCGTTCTTGCTATCACACAAGATAGCTTTTGTCCCATCATATTTGGCAGACCTTTCCTCAATACTTTCAATGCTCATATTGACTGTGAGAAGCAAACTGTCACTGTTGGCTTTGAAGGTGTGTCACATGAGTTCAATTTCTCCAAGTTTGGTAGCCAACCTCATGAAAAAGAGTTGCCTAGTGATACGTCTCCAACGTATCTATAATTTTTTATGGTTCCATGCTATTATCCTGTCAAACTTTGGATGTTTTGTATGACTTTTATATCTTTTTCGGGACTAACTTATTAACTTAGTGCCAAGTGCCAGTTCCTGTTTTTTCCGTGTTTTTTACCCTTTTCAGAAGAGAATATTAAACGGAGTCCAAACGGAATAAAACCTCCAAAAAGTTTTTTCCGGAACAGAAGATACGCAGGGGGCGTAAGAACCAAGGCAGAGGCCACCACAGGAGGCCACAAGCCCCCTAGGCGCGGCCAGGGGGGCCGCGCCTAGCAGGCTTGTGGGCCCCCTATGGCTCGTCTGCCCTACCTCTTCCACCTACAAATCCCCGAAAAATCCAAAACCACGCGAGAGATCCACGAAAATACTTTTCCGCCGCCGCAAGCTTCTGTCTCCGCAAGATCCCATCTGGGGCACGTTCTGGTGCCCTGCCGGAGGTGAGATTTGGATACGGAGGGCTTCTTCATCAACTCCATGACCTCCGATGATGCGTGAGTAGTTCACCATAGACCTTCGGGTCCATAGCTAGTAGCTAGATGGCTTCTTCTCTCTCTTGGATCTTCAATACAAAGTTCTCCATGATCTTCATGGAGATTTATCTGATGTAATCTTCTTTTGCGGTGTGTTTGTCAAGATCCTAAGAATTGTAGATTTATGATCAGATTATCTATGAATCTTATTTGAGTTTCTTCTGATCTCTTATATGCATGATTTCATATCCTTGTAATTCTCTTCTAGTTGTGGGTTTTGTTTGGCCAACTTGATCTATGATTCTTGCAATGGGAGAAGTGCTTGGTTTTGGGTTCATAGCATGCGGTGTCCTCTCCCAGTGACAGAAGGGGCAGCGAGGCACGCATCGTGTTGTTGCCATCAAGGGTAAAAAGATGGGGTTTATATCTATTGCATGAATTTATCCCTCTACATCATGTCATCTAGCTTAAGGCGTTACTCCGTTCGTCATGAACTCAATACACTAGATGCATGCTGGATAGCGGTCGATGTGTGGAGTAATAGTAGTAGATGCAGACAGTATTGCTCTACTTGTCCCGGACGTGATGCCTATATGTATGATCATTGCCTTAGATATCGTCATGACTTTGTGTGGTTCTATCAATTGCTCGACAGTAGTTCGTTCACCCACCGTAATATTTGCTATTTTGAGAGAAGCCTCTAGTGAACACTATGGCCCCCGGGTCTACTTCACATCATATTTTCCGCCTTACACTTTTACTTCGTTGCACTTTCCGCCTTCAGATCTCACCTTGCAATCAATCGTGAAGGGATTGACAACCCCTTTGTAGCGTTGGGTGCAAGTTTGCTATTTTTGCGCAGGTACTTTGGAAACTTGGCTAGATACTCCTACTGAATTGACACCTTGGTTCTCAAAACTGAGGGAAATACTTACTGCTACTGTGCTGCATCACCCTTTCCTCTTCAAGGGAAAAAACAACGCAAGCTCAAGAGGTAGCAAGAAGAATTTCTGGCGCCATTGCCATGGGGGATCAAGCCAAGAATAGTCTCCCGTCAACGTGCAAATTTCTGGCCCCGTTGCCGGGGAGGATCAAGCCAAGAATAGTCTCCCGTCAACGTGCCAATTTCTGGCGCCGTTGCCGGGGAGGATCAAGTCAAGAATAGTCTCCCGTCAACGTGTCAATTTCTGGCACCGGGGGTCATTCTAAGTGAAGCTTATCCAAGTAAGTGTCGCAAACTCATCTCTTGAATTTACTTTTTTGCCTCTCGTTTTCCTCTCACCCACTTCTGAAAAACAAAAATTTACAAAATGTTTGCCTTCTTCGTTTGCCTTTCCTTTGCTTGTGTGCTATGTGCCTTCAATATGCTTGCATCTTCGCTTGCTGAAAATCTATTGATATGGATCCTCATCCACTTGCTAATCTCTTTAAGAGATCCAATTATGTTGAACCATTTGCTAGTGAGTTGAGTGCACTTGACTTTCTCTATGGAGTTTTGCTTGAGATGCGTGAATCTGAAAATCGTAATGAAGAAATTTATGAAGTGATTCACGAGGGCTCCTTGAATAAAAAGCATGATTGCAATGGTTTCACTATGAATTCTATTAATGTCAATCATGCTAAAAATATGCAAAACCCTAAGCTTGGGTATGATAGTTTTGCTATGTCCACTACTTGTTGCAATGATCATGATTGGGGTAATGATTTTTCTTACGATCTTGAAAATTTGTTTAAGCCTCATGATGATTATGATATTGATAATATTGTTTTCAATAAAACTGAAAGTGGGTTTGGAGAAGTCATGACTTTAGTTGATGATAATCCCACTACTTTTGAAGAGCGTCAACTTTGCATGCATGTGGATCATGAAAATAAATCCTATGTGATAGCTATATTGTTGAATTTGATTATGATCCCACATGTAAATATTATAAGAGAGGAAAATATGGTTGTAGAAATTTTCATATCACTAAATCACCTCTCGTTATGTTGAGATTTCTATTGCCTCTTTCTTAGATGTTATTTTCACTTGCTTTATGATGCTCTCGTTGTGCTTTAATTCTTGTCTTTTGTGTGAGCATCATTGAATTATCAATGCCTAGCTAAGGGCGTTAAACAATAGCGCTTGTTGGGAGGCAACCCAATGAATTTATCTTTGCTTTTTTGCTTTATGTTTTGTTGTGTCCACACCATCATAATTCTGTTATGATTGTGTTTTTGTGTTTCTTTTTGTGTTTGAGGCATGTAAAACCTTTATGACCAGTTTTGGTGATGGTTGTTTGATCTTGCTGAAAAAGACAGAAACTTTGCGCTCACGAAATTATTTTTCATTCCTATCTAGAAAGAGCTTTTGAGTTGATTCTTTTTTCTACTGGTTGATATGCCAATTTCCCTAATTTTCGTAAGTTTTCAGAATTTGTGAGATAAGAGAAGTATACGAAGTATACAGATTTCTACAGATTGGTCTGTTTTTGACATATTCTGTTTTTTGTTGTGTTGATTGCTTATTTTGATGAAACTATGGATAGTATCAGGGGGTATTAGCCATGGAAAAGTGATAATACAGTAATATAACACCAATGTAATAGAAATCAAGTTTGCTACAGTACCTAAAGAGTTGGTAGTTTGTTTTCTTGTGCTAATGATATCACGAGTTTCTGTTTAAGTTTTGTGTTGTGAAGTTTTCAAGTTTTTGGTGATGTTCTCATGGACAAAGGGATAAAGAGTGGAAAGAGCTCAAGCTTGGGGATTCCCAAGGCATCCCAAGCCAATTCAAGGACACCAAAAAGCCTAAGCTTGGGGATGCCCCGGGAAGGCATCGCCTCTTTCGTCTTCAATCCATCGGTAACATTACTTGGAGCTATATTTTTATTCACCACATGATATGTGTTTTTCTTGGAGCGTCTTGTATCGTAGGAGTCTTTTCTTTTTGTTGTGTCACAATCATCCTTTCTGCACACCTTTTGAGAGAGACATGCACTCATCGTGAATTTGCTAGAATATTGTTTGAGCTTCGCTTATATCTTTTGAGTTAGGCAATTTAGCTCACATGTGCTTCACTTATATCTTTTGAGCTAGATAATTTTGCTCTATGTGCTTCACTTAGATATTTTAGAGCACGGCGGTGTTATATTTTGGAGAAATAAGAACTCTCGATCTTCACTTATATGTTTTTGAGAGTGATCTCTCTGAGTAACTTGGTAGTTGGCTTGTGCTATGAAAGTAGTCCCAAAGGTGATAGGTACCCAAAGAGGATACAATAAAACTTCCATCTTCATGTGCATTGATTAGAAGAGAAGTTTGATTCCTCTCAAATAGTTTTGAGACATGGACTTGGTAATGGTAAGAGTTATGTTAGTAGGGTGTTGTGAATCTAGAAATACTTGTGTTGAAGTTAGTGATTCCTGTAACATGCACGTATGGTGAACCGCTATGTTAGGAAGTCGGAGCATAATTGATCTATTTATTGTCATCCTTTGTGTTGCGGTCGGGATCGCGCGATGGTTAACACCTACCAACCCTTCCCCTAGGAGTATGCGTTTAGCACTTTGTTTAGATTACTAATTAAAAAAATCGCAATAAGTGTATGAGTTCTTCATGACTAATGTGAGTCCATGGTATAGATGCACTTTCACCTTCCACCATTGCTAGCCTCTCTAGTGTTGCGCAACTTTCGCCGGTGCACAAACCCACCATATGCCTTCCTCAAAACAGCCACCATACCTACCTACTATGGCATTTTCATAGACATTCCGATATATATTGCCATGCAACTCCCACCGTTCCGTCTCATGACATGTGTCGTCACTTTCATATTGCCTTTGCATGATCGTATCCCGGTACACTGCTGGAGGCATTTCCTATAGAGTCATCATCGTTCTAAAGCTTTGAGCTATGAGTAAATTAAAGTGTGATGATCATCATTATTAGAGCATTGTCCCATGTGAGGAAGTAAAAAAAGGCCAAAGTTTCCCACAAAAAAGAGAGATATGGAAAGAGGCCAAAGAGCCCAAACAAAAAAGAGAGAAAAAGAGAGAAGGGACAATGCTACTATCTTTTCCACACTTGTGCTTCATAATAGCACCATGTTCTTCATGATTGAGAGTCTCTTGTTTTGTCACCACCATATGCTAGTGGGAATCTTCATTATATAACTTGACTTGTATATTCCAATGATGGGCTTCCTCAAAATTGCCCTAGGTCTTCTGAGCAAGCAAGTTGGATGCACACCCACTAGTTCTCCTTTTGAGCTTTCACACACTTATAGCTCTAAAGTGCATCCATTGCATGGTAATCCCTACTCTTTCACATTGATATCTATTGATGGGTATCTCCATAGCCCTTTGATACACCGAGTCAATGTCACCATCTCCTCCTTTTTGTCTCACAACCTCCACCACACTCTATTCCACCTATAGTGCTATATCCATAGCTCACGCTCATGTATTGCGTGAGAGTTGAAAAAGATTTGAGAAAGTAAGAGTGCGAAAACAATTACTTGGCCAATACCGGGGTTGTGCATGATTTAAATTAGTTGTGTGGGCATGATGGAGCATAGCCAGACTATATGATTTTGTAGGGATAATTTTCTTTGGCCTTGTTATTTCGAAAGTTCATGATTACCTTGATAGTTTGCTTGAAGTATTATTGTTTTCATGTCAATAGCAAACTGTTGTTTTGAATCTTACGGATCAGAACATTCATGTCACATGAAAGAAGTTACAAAGGACAAATATGCAAGGTAGCATTCCACATCAAAAATTCATTCTTTATAACTTCCCTACTGGAGGACGAGCAGGAGTTAAGCTTGGGGATGCTTGAAACGTCTCCAATGTATCTATAATTTTTGATGGTTCCATGTTATTATCTTGTCAAACTTTGGATGTTTTGTATGCCTTTTATATCTTTTTTGGGACTAACTTATTAACTCAGTGCCAAGTGCCAGTTCCTGTTTTTCCGTGTTTTTGACCCTTTTCAGAGGAGAATATTAAACGGAGTCCAAACGGAATAAAACCTCCGAAAAGATTTTTTTTTCCGGAACAAAAGATACGCAGGGGGCGTGAGAACCAAGGCAGAGGCCACCAGGGGAGGCCACAAGCCCCCTAGGCGCGGCCAGGAGGGTCGAGCCTAGTAGGCTTGTGGGCCCCCTATGGCTCGTCTGCCCTACCTCTTCCGCCTATAAATCCCCGAAAAATCCAAAACCACGCGAGAGATCCACGAAAATACTTTTCCGCCGCCGCAAGCTTCTCTCTCCGCAAGATCCCATCTGGGGCACGTTCTGGTGCCCTGTCAGAGGGGAGATTCGGATACGGAGGGCTTCTACATCAACACCATGACCTCTCCGATGATGCGTGAGTAGTTCACCATAGACCTTCGGGTCCATAGCTAGTGGCTAGATGGCTTCTTTTCTCTCTTGGATCTTCAATACAAAGTTCTCCATGATCTTCATGGAGATCTATCCGATGTAATCTTATTTTGCTGTGTGTTTGTCGAGATCCGATGAATTGTGGATTTATGATCAGATTATCTATGAATCTTATTTGAGTCTCTTCTGATCTCTTATATGCATGATTTCATATCCTTGTAATTCTCTTCGAGTTGTGGGTTTTGTTTGGCCAACTTGATCTATGATTCTTGCAATGGGAGAAGTGCTTGGTTTTGGGTTCATAGCATGCGGTGACCTCTCCCAGTGACAGAAGGGGCAGCGAGGCACACATCGTGTTGTTGCCATCAAGGGTAAAAAGATGGGGTTTATATCTATTGCATGAATTTATCCCTCTACGTCATGTCATCTTGCTTAAGGTGTTACTCTCTTCGTCATGAACTCAATACACTAGATGCATGCTGGATAGCGGTCGATGTGTGGAGTAATAGTAGTAGATGCAGACAGTATCGGTCTACTTGTGTCAGACGTGATGCCTATATGTATGATCATTGTTTTAGATATCGTCATGACTTTGCGCGGTTCTATCAATTGCTCGACAGTAATTCGTTCACCCTCCGTAATATTTGCTATTTTGTCAGAAGCCTCTGGTGAACACTATGGCCCCAGGGTCTACTTCACATCATATTTTCCACCTTACAATTTTACTTGGTTGCACTTTCTGCCTTCAGATCTCACCTCGCAATCAATCGTGAAGGGATTGACAACCCCTTTGTAGTGTTGGGTGCAAGTTTGCTGTTTTTGCACAGGTACTTTGGAAACTTGGCTTGATACTCCTACTGGATTGATACCTTGGTTCTCAAAACTGAGGGAAATACTTACTGCTACTGTGCTGCATCACCCTTTCCTCTTCAAGGGAAAAAACCAACGCAAGCTCAAGAGGTAGCACCTAGTAAGGATGAAATTATTGCCCTAGCTTCTATTGCCGTGCCTCCTACTGATCCTTTAGAGCAATACTTTCTTGAGCATGAAAATGATATGCATATGGATGAAAGGGATGAGATAGATAGAGTTATCTTTGAACAATATCCTGTCCTTAAGAATAATTTGTCTGTTGAACTGCTTGGAGATCCACCCACACCAAAGGGTGATCCTGTGTTCGAGCTCAAACAGTTGCCTGATACTCTTAAGTATGCTTATCTTGATGAAAAATAGATATATCCTGTTATAATTAGTGATAGCCTCTGAGAGCATGAAGAAAAGAAGTTACTAAAAACTCTGAGGAAGCACCGTGCTGCTATTGGATATACTCTTGATGATCTTAAGGGCATTAGTCCCACTCCATGCGAGCACAAGATTAAAATCGATCCTGATTCCAAACCAGTTGCTGATCATCAACGGAGATAAAATCCTAAGATGAAAGAGGTAGTAAGAAAAGAAATACTAAAGCTCCTGGAAGCACGTATTATCTATCATGTTGCTAATAGTGATTGGGTGAGTCTGGTGCATTGCGTCCCTAAGAAGGGAGGTATTACCGTTGTCCCTAATGATAAGGATGAATTGATCCCACAGAGGATTATTATTGGCTATAGGATGGTGATCGATTTTAGGAAATTGAATAAGGCCACTAGGAAAGATCATTACCCTTTGCCTTTTATCGACCAAATGCTAGAAAGACTGTCCAAACACACACACTTCTCCTTTCTAGATGGTTATTCTGGTTTCTCCCAAATACCAGTTGCACAATATGATCAGGAGAAAACCACTTTCATCTGCCCTTTCGGTACCTTTGCTTACAGACGTATGCCTTTTGGCTTATGTAATGCACCTGCTACCTTTCAAAGATGTATGATGGCTATATTCTCTGACTTTTGTGGAAAGATAGTTGAGGTTTTCATGGATGACTTCTCCGTTTATGGGTCTTCTTTCGATGATTGCCTCAGCAACCTTGATCGAGTCTTGCAGAGATGTAAAGATACCAACCTTGTCTTGAATTGGGAGAAGTGCCACTCTATGGTTAATGAAGGCATCATCCTAGGACATAAAATTTCTGAAAAAGGTAATGAAGTCGATAAGGCTAAAGTTGATGCGATCGAGAAAATTCCATGCCCTACAGATATCAAAGGTATAAGAAGTTTCCTTGGTCATGTTGGTTTCTATAGAAGGTTCATTAAAGACTTATCTAAGATTTCTAGGCCTCTTACCACAACTCTTGCAAAAGGATATTCCTTTTGGTTTTTACGATGATTGTGAGGAAGCATTCGAAATACTTAAGAAGGCCTTGATAACTGCACCTATTGTTCAAGCACCTGATTGGAACTTACCTTTTGAAATCATGTGTGTTGCTAGTGATTATGCTGTTGGCGTTGTTCTAGGACAAAGAGTTGATAAGAAGTTGAATGTTATTCACTATGCTAGTAAAACTCTAGAGAGTGCCCAAAGAAACTATGCTACTACTGAAAAGGAATTTTTAGCAGTCGTGTTTGCATGTGAAAAGTTCAGATCTTACATAGTTGATTCCAAAGTCACTATTCACACTGATCACGCTGCTATTAAGTACCTCATGGAAAAGAAAGACGCTAAACCTTGACTTATCAGATGGTTTCTCTTGCTACAAGAATTTGATTTGCATGTTGTTGATAGAAAGTGTGCTGAGAACCCCGTAGCAGATAACTTGTCTAGGTTGGAGAATGTTCTTGATGACCCACAACCTATTGATGATAGCTTTCGTGATGAGCAATTGAATGTCATCAATACTTCACGTAGTACACCATGGTATGCTGATTATGCAAATTATATCGTTGCCAAATATATACCACCTAGTTTCACATACCAGCAAAAGAAGAAATTCTTCTTTGATTTGAGACACTACTTTTGGGATGATCCTCACCTTTATAAGGAAGGAATAGATGGTGTTATTAGACGTTGCGTACCTGAACATGAACAGGGATAGATCCTACCGAAGTGTCACTCCGAGGCCTATGGAGGACACCATGCGGGAGATAGAACTGCACACAAGGTATTGCAATCAGGTTTCTATTGGCCCACTCTCTTCAAGTATGCCCGTAAGTTTGTCTTGTCTTGTGACAAATGTCAAAGAATAGGTAATATCTGTAAACATCGGGAAATGCCTATGAACTATTCACTTTTCATTGAACCATTCGATGTTTGGGGCTTTGATTATATGGGACCTTTTCCAAAATCCAACGGGTATACTCATATCCTAGTTGTTGTTGATTACGTTACTAAGTGGGTAGAAGTTATCCCAACTAGTAGTGTTGATCGCAACACCTCTATCAGGATGCTTAAAGAAGTTATTTTCCCTAGATTTGGAGTCCCTAGATATCTAATGACTGATGGTGGTTCACATTTTATTCATGGTGCTTTCCGTAAAACGCTTGCTAAGTACGATGTCAATCATAGAATTGTGTCTCCCTATCATCCTCAGTCCAGTGGTCAAGTAGAGCTAAGTAATAGAGAGATTAAACTAATTCTGCAAAAGACTGTCAATAGGTCTAGAAAGAATTGGTCTAAGAAGCTCGATGATGCACTGTGGGCTTATAGAACTGCTTATAAGAATCCCATGGGCATTTCTCCGTACAAAATGGTTTACGGTAAAGCATGTCATTTACCTCTTGAGCTAGAGCATAAGGCTTATTGGGAAATAAAAGAACTCAACTTTGATTTCAAACTTGCTGGTGAGAAGAGGTTATTTGATATTATCTCACTTGATGAGTGGAGAGCTCGGGCATATGAAAATGCCAAGTTGTTCAAAGAAAAGGTTAAGAGGTGGCATGATAAAAGGATATAAAAACGTGAGTTCAATGTGGGTGATTATGTCTTGCTATATATTCTCGTTTAAGATTTTTTGTAGGCAAGCTTCTCTCCAAATGGGAAGGTCCTTACATTTTTGAGGAAGTATATCGTTCCGGTGCCATCAAGATCAACAACACGGAAGGTAATTTTCCGAGAGTGGTAAATGGGAAAAGAATCAAGCATTATATCTCAGGTACTCCCATAAATGTTGAAAGCAATATTATCAATACCATAACTCCGGAGGAGTACATAAGGGATATTTATCAGCCTGTTTCAGACTCTGAAAACGAAGAGGTCTGTGATTCGGTAAGTAAAGCGACTCCAAAACTTTTCCAGTAGGAATTTTTCTCCGTTTTGGAATTTTTAGAAAAATAGAAAATTTTGAAGCAGTCCAGAAAGCGCACGAGGAGGCGACAAGCCTGCCAGGCGCGGGCCACCCCCTGGCCGCGCCTGGGAGGCTTGTGGCCACCTCGTGTGCCTCCCAGACTCCGTTTTCTTGCGGAGTACTCCTTCTGGTCGGAAAAAAATCATTATATATTCTCCCGAAAGGTCTGACCCTCGTATGACGCAATTTTCCTCTCTTTTCGTTTCGAGCCTATTCCTGCCGCAGATTTAGAGCAAGATGTCGTCTCAGAAATCTGTAGGGGAGAACGATCTCCCTCAAGTCTATGAAGAAGTAAATGCTGATCTGAAAAGAATGGAGGTCATGGAGGCCAAGGCCTGAAGAAACTAAGGGCAAAAGTAAGGAGAAGAATCCGGCGTTGGACGAAGGGGAATCTATGCTCAACAAAGGAGAAGCTGAGGAAGATGATTTTCTTCAACCCTATCTCCACCTTTTACCTCCATCCCTGATCGACCTCTTGAGGTTATGTGAAATAACTCGTGTTCGTAATACTTATCTCACTCGTGAAGTTGTTTTGCTGGAGAAACATATCACAGAGCTCCAAGGTATAAATCAAATATTGATGGCCCTCTTGGAATCAAAAGACAAGACAACTCCACCACCATCACCTCCAAAGGAAGACAACTAAGCACGGGTATGGGCAATCCCCTTGGCTTGTGCCAAGCTTGGGGGAGTTGCCCCGGTATCGTATCACCATCACATCTTTTGCCTGTACCTTTTCTTAGTTCGATCCTTTTTGGTTTTATATTTCTCTAGTAGAATAAAGTTCTTAGCGTTTTAGGCTTGAGTTTTGCTTTGTGTCACCCCCGATGTATTCGAGTTCGTGAGTCATATAATAAAGAGTGTTTTAGTTAAGGGCCTTGCTTCATGCCATGATCTGAAAGAAAAGAATGATGAAAGAACAAAAGCATGAAAGATCATGTAATGATCTTATGGGAAGTGATGGCTTCTCATATAAAAGAATGTTGATTGAAAGTTGTTGTGGGTGGACAAACATAGACCTTGGTCATTGTTGCAATTAATAGGAAGTAATAAAGAAAGAGAGGTTCACATATAAATATATCATCTTGGGCACCATCTATGACTGTGAACACTCACTAAACTATTGCATGCTTAGAAGTAGATGTTGGACAAGGAAGACAACATAATGAATTATGTTTTCTTGGTTCCAAACAATGATTATATGACTAGAGATCCCTTAGCATGTGACGATTTCTTACACCTCATATCAGCCAAAACTTCCGCACCAAGTAGAGATACTACTTGTGCATCCATAAGCCTTCAACCCAGTTTTGCCATGAGAGTCCACCATACCGACCTATGGATTGAATAAGATCCCTCAAGCAAGTTGTCATTGGTACAAGCAATAAAAATTGCTCCCTAAATATGTATGATCTATTAGTGTGTGGAAAATAAGCTTTGTACGAACCTGTGATGAGGAAGACATAAAAGCGACAGACTGCATAATAAAGTTATTTATCACAGGAGGCAATATAAAGTGACGTTCCTTCACACTAAGAGGACACACATCCAAACCTCAAAAGCGCATGACAGACTCTACTTCCCTCTGCGAAGGGCCTATCTTGCACCTTTATTTTTTGCCCTTGAAAGAGTCATGGTGATCTACACCAATTCCTTATTTCGCCTTTATCTTGGCTAACGTCATATGCTAGGGAAAGATCTATATTCATATGTCAACTTGGAAGTAAGTATTCATGAATTATCATTGTTGACATTACCCTTGAGGTAAGCAGTTGGGAGGCAAAACTATAAGCCCCTATCTTTCTCTGTGTCCAACTGAAACTTCCATCTCATGAGTACCATGTGAGTTGTAGCTATTGTAGAAGACGAAAGGATGATTGTGTATGTGGATTTGCTTTACAAGCGCTTATTAGACTCTTTCCGATGTTATGATAAATTGCAATTGCTTCAATGACTAAAGTCTATTGGTTGTTAATTTTCAATAAAGTTCTTGATCCATACTTTACTTTGTGAAGGAATTGTCACTTTAGCATAAGAGATTATATGATGATATTGTTGTTCTAACTATGATCATGATGCCTGCATGTCCATATCTTGTTTAGTCGACACCTTTCTCTCTAAACATGTGGGCAGATTTATTGATCTAGGTTTCCACTTGAGGACAAGCGAAGTCTAAGCTGGGGGAGTTGATACGTCCATTTTGCATCATGCTTTTATGTTGATATTTATCGCTTTATGGGCTGCTACTACACTTAACGGCACAATACTTATGCCTTTTCTCTCTTATTTTGCAAGGTTTACATGAAGAGGGAGAATGCCGGCAGCTGGAATTCTGGCCTGAAAAAGGAGCAAGTTTGAGATACCTATTCTGCGCAACTCCAAAAGCCATGAAAATCAACGAGGATTTATTTTGGAATTTATAAAAAATACTGGGTCGAAGAAGTACCACAGGGGAGCCACCAGGAGGCCATAAGCCTGCTAGGCGCGGCCTACCCCTGGCCGCACCTAGGGGGCTTGTGGGCTCCCAGTTGGCCCTCTGACCCCCCTCTTTTTCTATAAGGAGGGTCTCGTTCCAGAAAAAATCAAGAGGAGGCTTTCGGGAGGAATCGCCGCCGCCACGAGGTAGAACTTGAGCAGAACTAATCTAGAGCTCCGGCTGGGTCGTCCTGCCGGGGAAACTTCCCTCCTGGAGGGGGAAATCGTCGCCATCGTCATCACCAACACTCCTCTCATGAGATGGGACTCATCACCATCAACATCTTCATCAGCACCATCTCATCTCCAAACCCTAATTCATCTCTTATAACCAATCTCCGTCTCGCGACTCCGATTTGTACTTGTAAGGTTGCTAGTAGTGTTAATTACTCTTTGTAGTTGATGCTAGTTGGATTACTCGGTGGAAAATTATATGTTCAAATCCTTAATTCTATTCAATACCTCTGTGGTCATGAACATAATTATGCTTTGTGAGTAGTTACTTTTGTTCCTGAGAACATGGGATAAGTCATGCTATAAGTAGTCGTGTGAATTTGGTATTCGTTCGATATTTTGATGCGTTGTATGTTGTTTTTCCTCTAGTGGTGTTATGTGAACTTCGACTACATAACACTTCACCATTATTTGGGTCTAGAGGAAGGCATTGGGAAGTAGTAAGTAGATGATGGGTTGCTAGAGTGACAGAAGCTTAAACCCTAGTTTATGTGTTGCTTCGTAAGGGGCTGATTTGGATCCACTAGTTTAATGCTATGGTTAGACTTTGTCTTAATTCTTCTTTCGTAGTTGCGGATGCTTGCGAGAGGGGTTAATCATAAGCGGGATGTTTGTCCAAGTAAGGGCAGCACCCAAGCACTGGTCCACCCACATATCAAACTATCAAAGTAATGAATGCGAATCATATGAACATGATGAAAACTAGCTTGACAGAAATTCCCATGTGTCCTCGGGAGCGCTTTACCTCCTATAAGAGTTTGTCTAGGCTTGTCCCTTGCTACAAAAGGGATTGGTCCACTTTGCTGCACCGTTGTTACTATTGTTACTTGCTACTTGCTACGAATCACCTTACCACACAACTATCTGTTACCGATAATTTCAGTGCTTGCAGAGAATACCTTGTTGAAAGCCACTTGCGAGATCCTTCTGCTACTCGTTGGGTTCGACACTCTTACTTATAGAAAGGACTACGATAGATCCCCTATACTTGTGGGTCATCAACATGCTACCCATTATGTAACTTTATGCATGCATGCTCCTTGAGAAACTAGGAACTAACAAACATTAACATTGCAATACTTATAAATATGAGCAACAAAATGATTAATCTTTCAAAGTATATGATCCTCAAAGATTGTTCTACCCCCATTCATCTTATTATATTAGCAAGGCATGGCTCCATATTCACCACATTAATACAAATTTCAAGAACCATAGTGCCCAAGTCAGGCAATTGGATCGTACTTTTTCAATATGCATCAACTTTTTATTCTTCACGTGATACATGAGCGTAAACCATTGGACCTAGCATATAGGTGGAAGAGAATATGGTGGTAGGTATCAAAGGGGTAAAAAGTGGATAAGATATTCTCACATCAACTAGGCGTACAAACGGGCTATGGAGATGCCCATCGATAGATATCGATGCATGGAGTAGGGATTTCCATGCAAATGATGCACTAGAGCTATAAGTGTATGAAATCTCAACAGAAGCTAAGTGGGATGTGCATCCAACTTGCTTGCTCATGAAGACCTCGGGAATTTGAGGAAGCCCGTCATTGGAATATACAATCCAAGTTTATGAAAAATTGATTCCCACTAGCATATGAATGGTATAACATGAGACTCACTATATGAAGAACAAGGTGCCACTTTGAGGCACAAGTATGGTAAAGGATAGTAGCAAAGCCCCTTCTCTCTTTTTCTGTCATTCAATTTTTTATGGTGGGATCATTTGGCCTCCCCCAGTTTTTATTTCCTCACTAAGACAATGCTTTAATAATGATGATCATCACACCTTTATTTACTTACAACTCAACATGAGTACTTGATAGGATGATATGACTCTATATGAATGCCTCTGGCAGTGTACTGATACGTCTCTAATGTATCTATAATTTTTGATGGTTCCATGCTAATATATTATCATTCTAGAATACTTTTGGGCTATTTATTTACCACTTTATATTATTTTTTAGCACTAACCTATTGAGCTAGTGCCCAGTGCTAGTTGTTGTTTTCTGCGTGTTTTTCACTTTTTAGGTCTTCCATACCGAACGAAGTCCAATTACCCTGGAACTTATTGGCGATTTTTTTTCTGGACCAAAATAAGACCAACGAGCATTGGAAGAAGGCTGGAGGCCTCACGAGGGGCTCACAAGCTAAGAGGGTGTGGCCTGGGGGCATACCCAGATAGCTTGTGCCTCCCTCGTGGCCCTCTCATCTCCTTTCTTTGGCTTATAAATTCTCATCTACCCTCAAAACACCAGAGAGAGTCCCGAAACACTTTTTACGGCTGCCGCAAGTCTCTGTTTCGATGGGAGGCCATATGGAGCTTCGTTCTGGCACCCTGCTGGAGGGGGATTGATCACGGAGGGCCTCTTCATCAACCTTGGTTCCCTCACAATGATGTGTGAGTAGTTCATGAGAGACCTACGGGTCCATAGTCACTACATACATGGCAATCTCTCTCTCTCTCTCTTTGATCTTCACTACAATGATCATCGCATATTTTCTTTGATCCATATGATCTAATCCTTTTGTGCGGTGCGTTTGTTAGGATGCAATGAATTGTAGGTTTATGTTCAGATTATTCATGATAAATATTTCACTCACCTGTGAATACTTATATGATTCTTATGTGCATGATTATTATAGCTTCGTAATTCTCTCTGATCTATTGAAATAGTTTGGCCACCTAGATCGATATTTCTTCGGTGAGAGTGGTGCGTTGTGGTAGGTTCAACCTGGCGAATTTCTATATACCAATGACAGAAGGGGACAATATGCGTCTTTGTGTTGCTGCTACTAAGGATAAAACGATGGGGTTTATTCATATTGCTTGAGTTTACTTTGTCTACATCATGGCATTGTTCTCCATGCATTACTCTGCTTTACTTAATACTCTGGATGCATGGTGGATAGCAGTCGATGAGTGGAGTAGTAGTAATAGGTGCACGCAGGATTTGGCCTATATAAACATGATCATTGTCATGTCACGGGGTTTGGATGAACCAACGAAAGTTGCACCGACCCTCGAGGTGAGAATGGGCCATGCACGGTAGCGAAGGGGCTAGCAAATATGAGGAGGTGAGATTGCGTATGTCCATGGTATCACATTAGTCAAGCAGAACTCATTTACTTATTACAAAGTTTTATTAGTTTTGTCACAAATCAAAGTACTACTCGCATGCTCCGAAGGAGGGGGTGGTAGGAGTTAACCATCGCGCGCCCCCGACTCGAAACAACACTAGGACTTCAACGAGGAATAGAAATGCTCACCCATCATCACCATGCCTTTTTAATTTTTAGATGAACAATAAGTTAACATCTCTTAATATTGACACCACTTTGAATTAATAATAATGCACTCACACCCTTTTCATATCACCACATCAATATGATAAACCCACAGTTTCTCTATATGTGCTACATGATGGTTTTAATTATCATTCATTGAACACCTATTATTTTTGGTCTAGTATTATGACCCATGTAAATTGTCGTCACTATTTATTTAACTCTCAAACAAATATAAGTGAAGAATGAGAGAACAACATTTCTATAAAATCTACACGCCACCGTGCTCAAAAGATATAAATGAAGTACTAGAGCAACTTCTAAGCTCAAAAGATATAAGCTAAGCACATTGAGTATTCTAACAAATTATGATTATGGTGTATATCTCTCAAATAGGTGTGTCCAGCAAATGATGATTATGGCAAACTGAAAGTAAAAGTAAAAAAAAGCAAACGACGCTCCAAACAAAACTCATATCATGTGATGAATAAAAATGTAGCTCCAAGTGACATACCGATGGATTGAGACGAAAGAGGGGATGCCTTGTGGGGCATCCCCAAGCTTAGACGCTTGAGTCTTCCTAGAATATTACCTTGGAGTGCCTTGGGCATCCCCAAGCTTAGTCTCTTGCTGATCCTCATTCCTTTGTCCATCGGGATAATACCCAAAACTTGAAAAATTCAATCACATAATACTCAACAAAACTTCATGAGACCCATTAGTATAAGCAACATATCAAATACTTTTAGGTACTATTGTACGTTGATTCTTATTTTATTTTATCATAATAGGTATTGTATTCTAACTTCTCCATGCCTTATACCCATGATACAATCCATAGAATCATCAAAACAAGCAAGCTATGCAAGCAAAAAACAGAATTTGTCTAAAATAGAACGGTATGTACTAATCTGCAATGAACCTATAATTCTGTAACTACAAAAAAATATGAAAATTAGGATGACTTGAGGAATTTTTATATTAGTAATTTGTAAATCATTCAACTTAAAAATACGTTCCAGTAAAATTAGAGAAATTTTGCGCTGGACGTCAAAGTTTTTGTTTTTGCACCGTATCAATTCTACTCATCATGCAAATCATCCCAAAGGCTTTACTTGGCACAAACACTAATTAAAACATAAAAAACAATAATTACAGTAGCAATAATCATCTTATCATAAACAAACAGAAATAAATGATAAGTATTGGGTTCTCTCCCAACAAGCTATTTCTTTATAGCCATTAAGATAGGATTGAAATTTCAATGATGCTCACAAAAAAGACAAGAATTCAATCACAAAGAGAGAATCATAAAACATGTGACAAGAACATTTAAGTCTAACATACTTCCTATGCATAGGCATTTTATAAGAAAACAATTTATCAAGAGAAGAAGTGTCTAGCATAAGGAAGTAGGAAGAATGAAGCATTAACAATTTGAATATCAAGAGAGGTAAGTGACTAACATGAAAATTTCTATAACCATATTTTCCTATCTCATAATGATTACATGTATGATCATATTAAAATTCAACAATATAGCAATCATGCTTTTCATTCAAGGAACTACCATGAATCACTTTATAAATTTCACAATTTTTGGATTCATGATTTTCAAGCAAGACCTCATGAAGATAATCTAGTGCACTCTCACTAGAAATTGTTTCAACATAAACGGGTCTTTTGAAAAGATTAGCTAGTGGATGAGGATCCAATCATCTTAATCTTTGCATTTTACTTTCTGTTTTGGTGTGACAAGGATAAAGATAGCATAGGATGCAAACTAGTGACAAGCAAAGATAGATATTTTTGTATTTTTTAAAGAAATAAAAATATAAGATCAAATAAAAATAGGAACAAGTGAATGAAAGTTTGTGTGAAGTTACTTGGTAGTTGGTGATGATGTTCCCCAACAACGGCGCCAGAAATCCTTCCTCATACTTGCGAACTGTATTGGGTTTTTCATGAATAGGAGTGGGTTATCGCAGCACAATGTGGATAAGTATTTCCCTCAATTATGAAACCAAGGTTTATCGAACCAATAGGAATATCAACAACAACCGTCTTCAGCAGTTGCACACAAAAGAACAAAAACCTTGCACCCAACACGGGCAAGAAGGTTGTCAATCCCCTTGGTCTCGTTATTTGCAAGCGGGTGAGGTGTGTACATAATTGTAGATGATTGTAAATTGAAAAATAAAATGAAAACAAGTAAATGGCACCAAGGTATTGAAGGTTTTGTAAATATATGGTGAATAGACCCGAGGGCCATAGTTTTCCCTAATGGCATCTCTCATGAAAACAACATATGGTGGGTAAACCAATTAATACTAGGCAATTTATAGAAAAGCGGATAGTTATGCGATATTCATGGAAATGATCATGTGTATATAGGCATCATGTCCATAAACAAATAGGTCAACTCCTGCCTGCACCTATTACTATTACTCCACTCATCGATCGCTATCCAGCATGCATCTAGAGTATTAAGTAAAACAAAGTAATGCATGGAGAACGATGACATGATGTAGACAAAGTAAACTCAAGAAATATGGATAAACCCCATCATATTATCCTTAGTAGCATCAATGCAAAGATGCATCTTGTCCCCTTCTGTCACTGGATATAGAAATTTTTCAGGTTGAACCTACTACAATGCACCTCTCTCATCTAAGAAATGTCAATCTAGTTGGCCAAACTATTTCAATAGATCGGAGAGAATTACAAAGCTATTATAATCATGCACATAATAATCATACTAGTATTCAAAGAAGACTCAAATATTTATCATGAATAATCTGAACATAAACCCATAATTCATCGGATCCCAACAAACGCACCGAATAAAAGGATTACATCATTTGGATCAGAGCAAAGATGGGATGATCATTGTTTTGAAGATCGAGAGAGAGAGAGAGAGAGAGATTTCCATCTAGGTACTAGCTATGGACCTGTAGGTCTGTGGTAAACTACTCACACATCATCGTGATGGGTAGCAAGGTTGATGAAGAGGTCCTTAGTGATCTGTCCCTCCTTCGGCAGGATGCCGAAACGGAGCTCCAGATGGCCTCCCATCGGAAGAGAGACTTGCGGCAGCATAAAAAGTGTTTTGGGACTGCCTTCAGGGTTTTGGGGATATATGAGAATTTATAAGCTAGAGAACGGAGTCGGGAGAGCCTCGAGGGTCCCACAAGCCATCACGGCCCACTCATTGGTCTTCTTTTGGTCCAGAAAAAATCTCCAAAAAGTTTCAGGTGAATTGGACATCGTTTGGTATTGAAAACCTGAAAAGTGAAAAACATGCAGAAAACAACAACTGGCATTAGGCACTGGGTCAATAGGATATTTCTCAAAAAAAATATAAACTGGTAAATATATCATCATGGAACAAACAAAAATTATAGATACTTTGGAGACGTATCACTATGTCCGAGCATGCGGTTTATATAGTGGATGGATGGCTGGACAACCAGCTGAGATGATTAATGGTGGGCGGCAGACGGATGTGTGACCCCGTGATAACCCACAAGTGTAGAGGGTCGGTTGCAGTCTTTTCAATAAGTATGAGTGTCGAACCCAACGAGAAGCTAAAGGTAAAATTTAATATTCTTTTAAACTGTATCAACCATTGATACAACTATACGCAAACTTGATGTTTCCTTTACCTAGGACAAAAAACAAAACTACTTGGCATGTGTAATTGTATAAGTTTGCAAGATAATAAAGAACATGGAAATAAAAGTTAAGTGATGTTTAAATAAAAGAATATTGAGTATGGAAAATGATGGTAGGATATGTGGAATTGTCCCTAAGCAATTAGCTAAGTTACTAGACCGATGACAAGTTTTTATGTGGGGGAGGTCCCTGCTCGCATATCATCCCTTGCTTGGAATTTTATGCACTTATGATTGAAAATATTAGGAAGCATCCACAACTACCAACATGTTCATTGAGATAAAATTCAACCATATCATTAAGACATATTAGTCCCCATTCAATTATGTATATACAAATTTCTATGGTAGGAAGAAGTTTATGTCCCTCTAGCTCCCAATGCATAGTCCTATGAAAATACAAACTAACCCCATGTGTGATCCACGGGCACGCTCACATGATGGGCACCAAAGGACAATATCATCAGATAATAATTCATATCGATGTCTCCATTCGATTTTACAAACTTTATCCGCACAAAACTCAACAGAACTTTATTAGAGGGGTTAGTTCAAATCTCATCATGTCTTGTTGTAACATTATTGTGTAATTATAATTTAACATTACCTAACGTACGCTAACACAATTCTAACACTCCCACATCAAAAGGACTTCAACAAAATTGCAAATATAAGCAGATAATGAAAACATAACAACATTCTGTGTAAATAGGAACAATTTTATTTTTTGAGATATGAAACTATAACAGGATCATCTCCGTAAGTATCATTCATAATGGCATAATGGCCATAAGCAAAGCAAACATCGAGTTCATCAAAAAGAGATATTTTAAGTGAATCCAAGGGATCATAGAAATCATCAACATAAAATTAAACCTCTAGTAAGAAATTAAACAATGTATTATATAAAGAGTTACTCTCATTAGAAGGTGAGCACGTGTAGCTAATTCGCTCTTCCTCCTTTTGTTCTTCAGTCTCCTCCTCATCTTTTTCATCTAATGATCTCACTATCACAATAATTTCTTCTTACATATTAATATCTTCCAGGGCAGCAAACATTCTCTTAATAAATTCATTAATGTGAGCATTGCACTCATAGTTCACAATATTTAACTATGGCAATATTTCCACATTGTAAAGAGCATCATCATACTTTTCATATTTTTCAAGCAAAGAAGCAATTTCATAAGCACCCTTAAAGGTAGCAAATTATTCTATTTGTTCCACATCATAGTAATCATATATCCCATCAGCATAAGAAATCAAGGTTTCATTATCATTAAACTCACATTTGAAAGGAAGGTGTTGAATCGTCATTCTGGAGCAACAAGTAAAATCATACATAGAGTGCATATTATAAGTATACCGATGTATCATTTTTATTTGATCACATACGTTTTTCCTTTTTGAGCCAAGCGATAATACCTAAATTATTGACGTTGATATAGAGTGTAACCCATTACCATGTTGGACACGGATTTCTTGGGATTATCAAAGTAATATTTAATGTTCCACGCATAAACAGTATCAAGGGTTTGAGGAGGTTCCCCATCTCCATGAGTAGCAAGTACAGATAATTTTTTTGGTGTTTCATGTTCAACAACTTAGAACAGAAAATAAAATATATTTAAAGATAAAGCCAAAAAATACACACAAGAATATTTGATACGTCTCCAACGTATCTATAATTTTTGATGGTTTCATGCTATTATCTTGTCAAACTTTGGATGTTTTGTATACCTTTTATATATTTTTTGGGAGTAACTTATTAACTCAGTGCCAAGCGCCAGTTCCTGTTTTTTCCATGTTTTTGACCCCTTTCAGAGGAGGATTTTGAACGGAGTCCAAACGGAATGAAATTGCCAAAAAGATTTTTTTTGGAACAGAAAAAGATCGGAAAGCCGGAGAATCAGGGCAGGGGCCCACCAGGGACCCCACAAGCCCTCATGGTGTGGCCAGGGGGAGCCCGCGGCCCCCTCGCTTGTGGGCTCCGTGAGGCTCCGTTGCCCTAGGTTTTGCGCCTATATATTCCCTAAAAATCCCAAAAAAACCAGGAGATCGTCGAAAGTACTTTTCCGCCGCCGCAAGCTTCTGTCTCTGCAAGATCCCATCTGGGGCACGTTCTGGTGCCCTGTTGGAGGGGGATTCGGATATGGAGGGCTTCTTCATCAACACCATGACCTCTCTGATGATGCGTGAGTAGTTCACCATAGACCTACGGGTCCATAGTTAGTAGCTAGATGGCTTCTTCTCTCTCTTGGATCTTCAATACAAAGTTCTCCATGATCTTCATGGAGATCTATTCGATGTAATCTTCTTTTGCGATGTGTTTGTCGAGATCCGATGAATTGTGGATTTATGATCAGATTATCTGTGAATCTTATTTGAGTTTTTCTAATCTCTCTTATGCATGATTTCATATCCTTGTAATTCTCTTCGAGTTGTGGGTTTTGTTTGGCCAACTAGATCTATGATTCTTGCAATGGGAGAAGTGCTTGGTTTTGTGTTCATACCGTGCGGTGACCTCACCTCACCCAGTGACAGAAGGGGTAGCGAGGCACGCATTGTGTTGTTGCCATCAAGGGTAAAAAGATGGGGTTTTCATCATTGATTTGAGATTATCCATCTACATCATGTCATCTTGCTTAAGGCGTTACTTTGTTCGTCATGAACTCAATACACTAGATGCATGCTGGATAGCGGTCGATGTGTGGAGTAATAGTAGTAGATGCAGAAAGTATCGGTCTACTTGTCTCGGACGTTATGCCTATATGCATGATCATTGCCATAGATATCGTCATGACTTTGCGCGGTTCTATCAATTGCTCGACAGTAATTTGTTCACCCACTGTAATATTTGCTATTTTGAGAGAAGCCTCTAGTGAACACTATGGCCCCCGGGTCTACTCCACACCATATTTTCAGCCTTACACTTTTTACTTCGTTGCACTTTCCGCCTTCAGATCTCACTTTGCAAACAATCTTGAAGGGATTGACAAGCCCTTTATAGCGTTGGGTGCAAGATCTTTTGTGTTTGTGCAGGTACTCTGGACTTGACGATATTCTCCTACTGGATTGATACCTTGGTTCCCAAACTAAGGGAAATACTTACTGCTCCTGTGCTGCATCACCCTTTCCTCTTCAAGGGAAAATCCAACGCAAGCAAGTCTCCGTCAACGTGTCAAATTTTGGCGCTGTTGTTTGAGAAATAGCAGAAGGATTTCTGGCGCCGTTGTTGGGGAGGATCAAGTCAAGAACTCATCCAAGTAGGTGTCGCAAACTCATCTCTTGCATTTACTTTGTTTGCTAGTTGCCTCTCGTTTTCCTCTCGCCCACTTCACCAATTTGCCTTTTTCCTTTGCCTTTTTCCTTCGCCTTTTTCGTTTTCCTTTTTCGTTCGCCCTTTTCTTTCATTTGCCTTTGCTTTGCTTGTGTGCTATGTGCCTTCAATATGCTTGCATCTTCGCTTGCTGAAAATCTAGTGATATGGATCCTCATCCACTTGCTAATCTCTTTAAGAGATCCAATTATGTCGATCCAATTGCTAGTGAGTTGAGTGCACTTGACTTTCTCTATGGAGTTTCGCTTGAGATGCGTGAATTTGAAAATTGCGAGGAAGAAATTTATGAAGTGATTCACGAGGGCTCCTTGGATGAAAAGCATGATTGCAATGGTTTCACTATAAATTCTATTAGTGACAATCATGCTAAAAATATGCAAAACCCTAAGCTTGGGGATGCTAGTTTTGCTATGTCCACTACTGGTTGCAATGATCATGATTGGGGTGATGATTTTTCTTATGATCTTGAAAATTTGTTTAGCCCTCATGATGATTATGATGTTTGCAATATTATTGAAAGTGGGTTTGGAGACGTCATGACTTTAGTTGATGATAATCCCACTATTTTTGAAGAGCATCAACTTTGCATGCATGTGGATCATGAAAAGAATATCCTTTGGGATAGCTATATTGTTGAACTTGAATATGATCCCACATGTAATTGCTATAGAGAGGAAAATATTGTGGTAGAAACTTTCATGTTACCAAATTACCTCTCGTGATGTTGAGATTGCTATTGTCTCTTTCTTCTTCCTTGCATTTGGTAACTATTGGTTGTCTTGCCAATTTTTTTTCCTATAAAATGCCTATGCATAGGAAGTATGTTAGACTTAGATGTGATTTTCACATGCTTTATGATGCTCTCGATGTGCTTCAATTCCTGTCTTTTGTGTGAGCATCATTGAATTATCAATGCCTAGCTAAGGGCGTTAAACAATAGCGCTTGTTGGGAGGCAACCCAATGTTTTTTTTGCATCCACACCATCATAATTCTGTTGTGATTATGTTTTTTGTGTTTCTTTTTGTGTTTGAGCCAAGCAAAACCTTTATGACTAGTCTTCGTAATGGTTGTTTGATCCTGCTGGAAAAAGACAGAAACTTTTCGCCCACGAGATGATTTTTCATTTTTATTCCGAAAGAGCTTTTGAGTTTATTATTTTTGCTGCTGGTTTATATGCCGTTTTCCCACGCAGTCGTAATTTTTCAGAAGTTTTGAGGTACCAGAAGTATACGGAGTATACAGATTGCTACAGACTGGTCTGTTTTTGACAGATTCTGTTTTTGTTGAGTTGGTTGCTTGTTTTGATGAAACTATGGTTAGTATCGGGGGGTACTAGCCATGGCAAGGTGAGAATACAGTAGCCCAACACCAATATAGATAGAATTCAAGTTTTCTATAGTACCAAAAGAGGTGGTAGTTTGTTTTTTTATGCTAATGTTATCACGAGTTTCTGTTTAAGTTTTGTGTTGTGAAGTTTTCAAGTTTTGCGTGATGTTCTCATGGACAAAGAGATAAGGAGTGGAAAGATCTCAATCTTGGGGATGCCCAAGGCATCCCAAGCCAAATTCGAGGACACCAAAAGGCCTAAGCTTGGGGATGCCCCAGGAAGGCATCCCTTATTTCGTCTTCAATCCATCGGTAACATTACTTGGAGCTATATTTTTATTCACCACATGATATGGGTTTTGCTTGGAGCGTCTTGTATCGTAGGAGTCTTTTCTTTTTGTTGTGTCACAATCATCCTTGCTGCACACCTTTTTGAGAGAGATAGAGACATGCACTCATCATGATTTTGCTAGAATGCTCATAATGCTTCACTTATATCTTTTGAGCTAGATAATTTTGCTCTATGTGCTTCACTTATATCTTTTAGAGCACGGAGGTGCGTGACTTGGTAGTTGGCTTATGCTATGAAAGTAGTCCCAAAGGTGATAGGTACCCCAAGAGGATACAAAAACCTCCATCTTCATGTGCATTAAGTAGAAAGAGAAGTCTTGATTCCTCTCAATTAGTTTTGAGACGTGGATTCGGTAATATTAAGAGTTATGTTAGTAGGGTGTTGTGAATCTAGAAATACTTGTGTTGAAGTTAGTGATTCCCGTAGCATGCACGTATGGTGAACCACTATGTTAGGAAGTTGGAGCATAATTGATCTATTGATTGTCATCCTTTGTCTTGAGATCGGGATCGCGCAATGGTTAACACCTACCAACCCTTCCCCTAGGAGTATACGTTTAGCACGTTGTTTCGATTACTAATAAAAACTTTCACAACAAGTATGTGAGTTCTTCATGACTAATGTGAGTCCATGTAATAGATGCACTTTCACCTTACACCATTGCTAGCCTCTCTAGTGCCGCGCAACTTTCGCCGGTACACAAACCCACCATATGCCTTCCTCAAAACAGCCACCATACCTACCTGCTATGGCATTTTCATAGCCATTCCGAGATATATTGCCATGCAACTCCCACCGTTCCGTCTCATGACTTGTGTCGTTACTCTCATATTGCCATTGCATGATCGTAATATAGCTAGCGAGATGTTTCAACGTCATACGCCAAGCTAGATCGTTGCACATCCCGGTGCACTACCGGAGGCATTTCCTATAGAGTCATCATCGTTTTGAGCTTTGAGTAAATAAAAGTGTGATGATCATCATTATTAGAAGCATTGTCCCATGTGAGGAAATAAAAAAAAAGAGGCCAAAGTGCCCAATAAAAAAAAGAAAAAAAAAGAGGCCCAAGAGCCCAAATAAAAAAATAAAAAAAAGAGAGAAAAAGAGAGAAGGGACAATGCTACTATCTTTTTCCACACTTGTGCTTCATAATAGTACCATGTTCTTCATGATTGAGAGCTTCTTGCTTTGTCACTACATATACTAGTGGGAATCTTCATTATATAACTTGGCTTGTATATTCCAATGATGGGCTTCCTCAAAATTGCCCTAGGTCTTCGTGAGCAAGCAAGTTGGATGCACACCCACTAGTTCTCCTTTTGAGCTTTCAAATACTTATAGCTCTAGTGCATCCCTTGTATGTCAATCCCTACTCATTCACATTGATATCTATTAATGGGCATCTCCATAGCCTTTTCATACGCCGAGTCAATGTGACCATCTCCTCCTTTTTGTCTCACAACCACCACCACACTCTATTCCACCTATAGTGCTATATCCATGGCTCACGCTCATGTATTGCGTGAGAGTTATAAAAACTTTGAGAAAGTAAGAGTGCAAAAACAATTACTTGGCCAATACCGGGGTTGTGCATGATTTACATTAGTTGTGTGAGGATGATGGAGCATAGCCAAACTATATGATTTTGTAGGGATAACTTTCCTTGTCCTTGTTATTTTGAAAGTTCATGATTACCTTGCTAGTTTGCTTGAAGTATTATTGTTTTCATGTCAATAGCAAACTATTGTTTTGAATCTTACGGATCTGAACATTCATGTCACGTGAAAGAAGTTGCAAAGTACAACTATGCTAGGTAGCATTCAACATCAAAAATTCATTCTTTATCACTTCCCTACTCGAGGACGAGCAGGAGTTAAGCTTGGGGATGCTTGATACGTCTCCAACGTATCTATAATTTTTTATGGTTTCATGCTATTATCTTGTCAAACTTTGGATGTTTGGTATAACTTTTATATATTTTTTGAGACTAACTTATTAACTCAGTACAAGCGCTAGTTCCTATTTTTTCCATGTTTTTGACCCCTTTCATAGGAGTATTTTGAATGGAGTCCAAACGGAATGAAACTGCCAAAAAGATTTTTTTCGGAACAGAAAAAGATCGGAAAGCTGGAGAATCAGGGCAGGGGCCCACCAGGGACCCCACAAGCCCTCATGGCGCGGCCAGGGGGGAACCCGCGGCCCCTGGCTTGTGGGCTCCGTGAGGCTCCGTTGCCCTAGGTTTTGCGCCTATATATTCCCTAAAAATCCCAAAAAAACCAGGAGATCGTCGAAAGTACTTTTCCGCCGCCGCAAGCTTCTGTCTCTGCAAGATCCCATCTGGGGCACGTTCTGGTGCCCTGTTGGAGGGGGGATTCGGATATGGAGGGCTTCTTCATCAACACCATGACCTCTCTGATGATGCGTGAGTAGTTCACCATAGACCTACGGGTCCATAGCTAGTAGCTAGATGGCTTCTTCTCTCTCTTGGATCTTCAATACAAAGTTCTCCATGATCTTCATGGAGATCTATTCGATGTAATCTTCTTTTGCGATGTGTTTGTCGAGATCCGATGAATTGTGGATTTATGATCAGATTATCTGTGAATCTTATTTGAGTTTTTCTAATCTCTCTTATGCATGATTTCATATCCTTGTAATTCTCTTCGATTTATGTGTTTTGTTTGGCCAACTAGATCTATGATTCTTGCAATGGGAGAAGTGCTTGGTTTTGGGTTCATACCGTGTGGTGACCTCACCCAAGTACAGAAGGGGTAGCGAGGCACGCATCGTGTCGTTGCCATCAAGGGTAAAAAGATGGGGTTTTCATCATTGGTTTGAGATTATCCCTCTACATCATGTCATCTTGCTTAAGGCGTTACTCTGTTCGTCATGAACTCAATACACTAGATGCATGCTGGATAGCAGTCGATGTGTGGAGTAATAGTAGTAGATGTAGACAGTATCGTTCTACTTGTCTCGGACGTGATGCCTATATGTATGATCATTGCCTTAGATATCGTCATGACTTTGCGCGGTTCTAACAATTGCTGACAGTAATTTATTCACCCACCGTAATATTTGCTATTTTGAGAGAAGCCTCTAGTGAACACTATGGCCCCGGGGTCTACTCCACACCATATTTTCAGCCTTACACTTTTTACCTCGTTGCACTTTCCGCCTTCAAATCTCACTTTGCAAACAATCTTGAAGGGATTGACAACCCCTTTATAGTGTTGGGTGCAAGCTCTTTTGTGTTTGTGCAGGTACTTTGGACTTGACGAGATTCTCCTACTGGATTGATACCTTGGTTCTCAAACTAAGGGAAATACTTACTCCTCCTGTGCTGCATCACCCTTTCCTCTTCAAGGGAAAAACCAACGCAAGAAAGTCTCCGTGAACATGTCAAATTTTGGCGTTGTTTTTTGAGAAGTAGCAATATTCACCCCACGCTATTGCTCTATGGCAACGGCTTCAGAAAAGGTCTTAATAACCCATAAGTTGATAGAGGCCTGGCTTAGGGGATGCTTCGCAGGTTGGTCGCTAGTCCTTTGGGATCGGTCGAGGAATCCCTTAAACTCATCATCTGGTGGGCCTCGTTCATGTAGTCGAAGAATGAAGGAAGGAATAATTCAAAGACTTTGCATGTACTCCAAGATTTGAGGTAGTCCATGATGAATTTACCCCTTGGGTTCAAGCCACCTATTTGTACAACCTAGGTACCTCGTGTCTATATAAACTAAGGTACCAAGACCGTAGAGGACACATTCATTTTCATACGATCTTGTCGTAGATCATATGTAACTTTTACCCCATCCACAATCAATACAACAAAGCATGACATAGGCTTTAACCTCTTCGACAGGGCCTGAACCTGGGTAAAATATCGGTGTCCCTTGTGTCATGTTACCATATAGCCAAGGCTACCACATCATGTACCCATACCCTGAGATCTGCTGAATTTGACTCCGCCATTGGTTACCGATGCAGATCCTTTTTGGAAGTCGCACCGACTTGATGGCATCATCGATCGATGGTCATATCAGCGACGGCGTGGCCCTGGCGCCGAAATTTCCACACTTCGGCTTGACCTATCAATTAGAGAAGTTTGAGACTTAAGCCCGCCACTGAGATGTCCAGCTCGACAAGTTAGGCACCGCTGCAATATCCTCCACCACGACATTAGATCTGGTCAAGGAGTAGGAGGCTAATTACTCCTAAGGAACAACGTTATACCTTGCTTGGGACGGAAGGTATGTTGTGCTCGATCGATTCTAGAGCTCGGATCTAAGGACAAAGTATGGCGATCTGGCTAGCCATGCCCCACAAGAAGGATCGGGGTCGATGTTAGATCAACCTCGAGAAAATCCATAGGGTAATCTGACATCAGATTTGACTGAAATAAAAATTTCTCTCCCACCTGAACCACATAGAGTAACACCCCGATCAATCAGGGTCGACCGACATATGGGATCTAGCACTCTTTGTGCAAAATACAAATGAAACGATCCAACAATTTGGTACATGTTTTTTGTTGCTGGGGAACAAAAATTTAGACTGCACAGACGAGGAAGCCATAGCATCATTCCGTCACAACATCCATGATGAGGGTGTGGGAAAAGTAGTTTCGCAAAAGTCAATGTCACCCACAAACTCAATGCAGTCTAAATTGTTCTAACATCGACCCCGAGTTTTGCGTCAAACAAAGTAGTTTCGCACATGGCCAATCAAAGTAGTTTCGCACATGGCCAACCAATTTCACCGTTATTGGATGCCATACTCGACGAGCCATGTGCGATACACTCTACCTCCCCAAATAAGCTGGCCACCCACAAACTCAAGAGTTGTTGGGTCGTGAGGAAGGTGGATAAGGGAGGAATGGGGCTATTGGAAAACTTCAGCACTTTAGCAAGCCGAGGTATCATAGCCGACCACCATGAAGGATAGTTTCCATTCGAGGTCACGTACATCCTCATGATCTATGATACCCTGTCCTCGACAAACCAATGAAAATGAGCTCGTTGAGTGATCTGCCACTTTGGGAGTGCGATGACTTTGGAAAACAAGTGGCTGGATGCTCCGATCATCTTTGATCATCAAGATCAACCAGTGGGATTCCACAGCCGAGTGACAACCCTCTCCTCGATCCCATCAGCGATGGTTCTATCCAAGGTCCTTATGGATAGGGGAAATAACCTCAACCTCATCTACGAGGATACCTTGCAAAAAATATAGTTCGATAGGTTCCAGATCCAACCAAGCAGGACAACGTTTCAAGGAATGGACCGAGGAAGGGAAGCACAAGGCACTCGTAAAGTCACACTCGACGTGGTATTTGGAACGCTAGACAATTATCGAGTCGATGAGCTAATCTTCAACATAGTATCGTTCCGAAGCGGTTACCATGCCCTGCTCTAGTGGCGTGGGTTTGCTAAATTCAAGGTGGTGCCCCATTACGTATATATAAAACTAAAAATGCTAGGGCCAAACTGTCACAACCCAGATCGCTTGTTCAAAGCCCAGGTTAGCCCTTGAGGCTGCTTCTAAGGCCCTATCATTATTTGAGCTGCGAGTCATCGACAAGAACGATGCCATCCTTGCCAACCGCTCCAAATTAACATCCTTCAAGCCGGCCAATGAGATTGTCAAGTTCCAGGTCCACCCCGATGGCCCAGCAAGATAGGCCTCCAATGAGCTTGAAGCCACCGGTGATGTGAAGTAGCGAGGATTTCATACCGATCGGACAACGGATGGCGGCGGCTCCTCTTTGCACTGGACGATCGCACGAGTAAGTCCATCGACGGAGGAAGGCGTACAAATGGCAGTTGCGGGTAAACTGTCTCGCCCGTACATTCTTCCCCACCAAGGCTATGTCTCGCCCGTACCCAATTTCTAGGGTGCCCCTATGTCTAGCTTTATGCGGAACAAAGGAAACCCTAGCACAAGGGTGATGCGAGTTGGGCCTGGAACAACATCGACATTTTTTGTTTGTTTTTTTGCGTTTTCTATTTCCCTTTTTTGCTTTTTTTTTTACTTTTGTTTACACTTCCAAATATTCTAAATAAATGTATTATAAAAATCACTCTACATAAAACATTTAAAAAATGTGGACCAAGTATTTAAAAATATGTCAAACATGTATAAGAAAATGTTTATTACGCATAGAGAAAATGCATACAGAAAATACGTATGAAACAGTTTTTTTGTATGCATACAGAAAATACGTAAATTATTAATAAATAATTTAACAAAACATTGAATAGTTATTTGAAAAATGTTAATCAAGCATTTACAAAATTAAATATGTACAAACAAATATTGACCATGTATTAAAAAATGTTAATCTTGTATTATAAAAAAATAATCAAGTGTTTCGAAAATATTGAACAAGTGTTAAATGGAAAACAAACAAAAGAATGAAAAATTCAAACAAAGTGAAAATCTAAAAATAAACCAAAGAAAAAATACAAAAAATAAAAGCAAAGAAACAAATGCAAAAAAGAATTAAAAACTATGAAACCCAATAAAAACAAAAAAAACAAAACATTGAAACCCAAGAAAGAAAACAAAAAAATGAAGAAAAGAAGAAGATACATCGGAAGGAAGAGAAAAATGGATAAAAACCATGAATGAATGAAACAAAAAGAAAGCAAAGGGAAAAAACGAAGTATAACAACAAAAAATTAAAATCAGAGAATAAATAAATAAACAAACAAAAAATTACAGAAAACAAAAAAAGAAAATAAAACAGAAAGAGAAAAACTGCTTTTTTTTCCTCTAGTTGGTCGCACCTCCTATCTTAACACAAACCCGACCTTTGGCGTCGCAGCCAGAAGCGCCACACCCATCAATGAAGCCAACTAGGATCGATCTCTAGGAGCTCTATTTTACTCTTATTTCTCTTGTTTTACTATATGGCAGCACTGTGCACCGGCGCGCCGGCCGAAACTTTCGTCGGCCGCACGCGGGTTGCCCAATCTGTCGGCTGCAAGCAGGTCGCGCTGTCGGATCTATCATTGCAGCAAAATTTCTTGATGCAGCAAATTTCGATCACGATGTAGCAAATTTCGATCACGGTTGCAACAAAAATTTAGTTGTAGCAAAAAAATATCAACGTGATCGTGGTAAAAAACGACGTTGATGATGTGTGGTAGCAAAAGAAAATATGAATTGTAGCAAAAACAATCCGGTAAACTTGGGTTGCAACTCGGACGAACGTGTATGCAACTTTTTAATAAACGATTACAACAAAAAATAATACTGGTTGTAGCAAAAATTAACACGGTTGTAGCAAAAAAACATCGATTGTAACAAAAAAATCCGACAAACTGGAGTTGTAACCAAACATATATATACAGATTTTTTTACTAAATAAATGCAGCAAATAGAAAACGCTTATAGCAAACATAAACGCTGATTATAGCAAATTTAAACGAGAAAAAAGTTGTATGGCTAATCAACTGCACGACCCGCACACGACCGACCACAAGCCACAAGCGTTTAATGGTCCGGCCTTTTGCTGCAGTTGCTTCGGCGAGAGCTTCCGCCGTCTAGTTTAATGCGAACGAATACTACGTGCTGGGCGATTAGCGGAATCAAACACGTGACCTCTTGCATCGTAGAAACAGAGCGACCATTGTGCCATCGCGTTCGATGTGAATACTATATTCATTTCCCCTTTTTATCACTCTATGCACACAGTTTTATCAGCCCGTTTTTGGAAGGTTCTAGACGCTTCCCAACTCAGTGTTTTTCAAATTTTTATTCTGTTTCAACGGGGTTTTATTCTGTTTTTCTTTCTTAAAGTTGTGGAAATTATTTTCAAATTCGTGAAAGGTTTTTCCAGTTTACTGAAACTTTTTCAAATTCTATGAACTGTTTCCAAATTTGATGATTTGTTTTCAAAATCGATGGATTTCTTTAAAAACCAATTAACTTTTCTCAAATTTAGATGAACCTTTTTCAAAAAATTCTATGATTTTTTTTCGGAATAGATGAACTCTTTTAAAATTCAATGAAATTTTTAATATATATATATATATGATTTTTTTTCAAAATCGATGAACTCTTTTCAAATTCAATAAACTTTTTAAAAAAAATTGATGAACCTTTTTCGAAATTGATGAACTCTTTTCAAATTCGAAAACTTTTCTAAATTTCTGATAAACTTTTTCCAAATCCGATGAACTTTTTTAAAAAATTTGATGAAGGTTTTTAAAATTCAATGAACTTTTTTTGAAAACTAATTAATTTTTTTTCAATTTTAATGAACAATTTTCAAAATCGCTGAACTTTTTATACAAATTAATGAACCTTTATCAAATGGTGATAATCATTTTCCAAATTTGATTAGTATTATTTTTTAAATCTGTCAAATGTTTTTTCATTTGAAGAACCTTTTTTTGCGAAATCGGTGTACTTTTGTTTCCGAAAATTGATGAACATTTTTAGGGCCAGCAGGGGCACCAGATATGTCTGCTGGGCCGGGCCAAGACGGGGCGCTGCACGCGCCAGAAGGGTAAACGAGCGCGTGCAGCGCCATATAGGAGGTCCCATTAGCTATTCCACTCGATACCTTCGCTCCTTCGCGTCAGATGCTGCGTTTGATCGGTTCGATCCTTTATTTCTTTTACTCTTACTAGCAAAAGGGCCCGTGCGTTGTAACGGGACAAAGAAATGCGTGATCATTTTTAAATCAGCAAACATTTTATGAATGAAAAACTATTTTATAAGTCACAAACCATTGTTTTTTTGAACTTTTAGAATATTTTTCCATTCATGAACATTTTTAAATTGACAAAAATTTGCACAATTTCATTATAAAAAGTACTTCATGAACTTTTAAAAAATCATGAACATTGTTCGATTTCTTGAATATTTGTTTTCAAAAATTCAGACATTTTCTGCAAAATCGCGAGTATTTTTGAATCCACAAACATTTTTTAATTTATTAAAAATTCTATTTCAAAATTTCCACTTTTAAAAAAAATCGAAATTTTTGTGAAGCCCCAAATTATTTAAAGTAGAAAAAAAAAGAAAAAAGGAAAACAGAATGTAAAAGACAGGCCGTCTTGACATGAAGAATCTTCGCCGCCTCACCTCCTCTCTCCTCCCGTCAACCGCCAAAAATAATACAAATTGTTGTCGAAAATATGTAAAAACTGTAAAATAATGACATGAAACAATTAAAAAATATACATATGATCGAGACGTGCCAGCGACGCAGGCGGCGCTCTTAGCTGGTGCGTCGTTTGAGTGCCGGCGTCAATGAGATGCCGCGTCCACTCTAGCGGGGGCGTGAATGGGAATGAAAGAATCTGACAAGTGCATCTTCTACATGCTACAGTACAAGCATCACAAAAACAATGTATGCACCATGATGAAGTTTGAGGATAAAGTTGCAGACAATCAATATTTAAGAGAAATAAGTTCTAACATGCATTATTTCATTCTTCATGGTGTAGTGAACGAGCATTAAGTTTTGAATTTCCATTAGCAACCTGAGATGGAGTTACATTAAGCCTCTGAATTTGCATCATCATGCCATATTTTGCAAAAGCTAATCATGCCATATTCAACTTACCATATGTAGTACATATCATCTGCTTCTTGTTTCTGTACTCTGCCCAAAAGTTCAATCATCACCACACCACCAATGCAAAGGACAGGGCGTGGGAGCTTGAAGGATTGTAGTTCGTTTTTCTATAACACCACAAATAGATGGTATCATAAGGTCATCGCTATATCCAATATCAACCAACAAGCTAATTTGCTGGACCATGGCTAGGAGAATTAAAAGGATTACATCATTAGTGGATAATGTAATCAGAAACTACTGACTCGTTATTGCTCCTAAACATGAGAAATTCTGGCTAAGTGGAAGTGGACTATAAGAGTTCTTTGATTGAAAAAAGTAACTATGCAAAGTCTCATGGTAGAATTTTTCCCATCGATCTGTAGATATACATAAACAATAAAAGGATGCACCAACTCACTTGTAACATAGGAAACTCTGGCGAAGTGTAAGTCCACATGTACTTTTCATCAGCATTTCCCATCCTATTCTCATCATCATCAATTACAAACGACTGTGATTCTCGCGGAAGCTTGTAATGGCCCATCCGAAATCGCACCGTCTTTGAAGAGTATACAGGGTCATCATCCTGAAAAAAGGCCGGCAATTTTTCTAAACAAAGGGCATATAAATACTATGGATCAATCAGACAAATCTAACCAAGACAGAAATTTGCAGTGCCTAGGCATCCTCAACTAATTTGGGGGCATTTAGCCTAATCAATAAAGCAATCAATCAACGGTATGCAGTATGAAAGAGCTCAAGCAAATTGCGATACCACGCATGCTAAATCAATCAATCAATAATAACGCACCTTAGTAAGGCCTGAGCTTGCTGCTGACAGGTTTTGAAGAGAAGACTAGAAGGAAACCATTGGCATCATAGCGGTAGATAGTTGAGGAATTTGACCTTGGGCAAGAGGGGATCTTGCGACTTCCAAGCATGTCCTCAGTGTAAGAAAGCTCTAGAGAGTCTATTTCCTCTAAACCCCCTCGTGCCTGAGGACAAGCAATTTTGTCAGCAACGAGCCTTGACTAACTTAGAGAGAAGCAGCATACATCTAGATAGAGTGTCTCTTCACAGGTTATGCTGAGAAGTCTAAAGGAAATTATTAGCACCAAGGCAGTAGATAACTAATCTTGAATTGAGGGATTACGATTTAGACTTCCACAACGCAGATGTCAGAGTTGAGCCTGTAAGTAAGGCTCTCCGACGCCTCAGGGTCGTCCGCCCCGCCGCTCGACCAATAGGAGGCGCAGAAATTGATAATCTCCTCCTCGTCGCGGGTGTTCTCCATGGTCTCAATTGGGAAGTCGTCGGTGCTAGAGGCGCCAATGCAGCGCAAGATGCATTCCGCGGAGGGCTTGGCGGCGTCGGAGACGTAGGTGCCGGCAAGGTTTGAGTATATCCTGTAGTCCCTCTCGCAGACTGACTCGGGGTCGGTGGTTGTTGAAGGCGGGGATCTGGTCACCTCTTCCGCCGCGGCGACGGTAGCGACCTTGGGGCACAGGCGCAGGCGCTGGCTCTTGCTCAAGCCGCTCTCGACCACTGCGTAGGGTAGGGGGAATCAAGGGCAGGGCGATGGTGATATTAGAATGGATAGCCATTAGAGAGGAGGGCCCCTCGGCCTCGCCTCCACCTCTGACCACCGCCGCGACGCTCGCCGGTGCCGAAGCCGCCGTCGACGGACCGGCCTCCTCCTCAGCCAGATCAGATCCACCCCATCCCTGGACCGGTGGAGCACATGTGCTTTTCTGAAAAAACAAAACGTTTTTTTCCACTTAATGGAGGACCGCGGGTTGATTTTGAAAAAACAGGGGGACATTTTTCCAAAACTACCACGACGGACGACAGAAGCCATCGGTGCTTTATTATTACTAGCAAAATGGTCCGTGCGTTGCGACGAAATAAAAAAACATAATCTTCAATAATCGTGACCACATTATGTTCACATATCATCGCTTGATTTATAAATTTTGTACACAAATGCAAGAAAATGTTTCTTCTTTTAAATTTATTCACAAGTTAAAGCAATCTTTACATTTTCAAAAAATATATATCATGGTTGTCAAAAATCTTGGTAACTCAAAGATTTATTCTTAATTTCAAAAAAAAAATCTAGAAAACATACAATAATAATCCGATCCATCCAACAGTTAATTCTTCAAAATCGACGGAGGTATATTGTCACGAAGTCTTAGAAGCATTAATGTTTAATTACATACATTCGATCTTTCGTGAACAATTTTATAAATATGGGAACAATTTTTAAATCGAGAACATTTTTTACAATTTACAAACATTACTAAAAATCATAAATATTTTTTACATTTTGAACGGGTTTAAATATTTTCTTTTGAATTGGCGACCATTTCAAGAAAAGACGAACATCATTTTTTATGTTGGAGGATTTGTTTTAAATTCACAAACATTTTGTGAAACGCATGCAGTTTTTCTGAATAAATAAACATTTTTATAAATCAGTAATATATTTATTAAATTCATGGACATTGTTTTGGAATTTGCAAAAAAAAAAAAAAACCGGCGTTTTTTTGAATCCACAAACATTTTATGTTTTCGTCAGCATTTAATTCAAAATTCCTATTTTTTCATATGCAAAAGTTTTGTAATTCTAAATTATTTAAATTAGAAATAAACAAAAATGGAATGGAAAATTTTAAATAAAAAAAGAAACTATTAAAACTGGCATTACCTATTTTTAAAATATTAGGAAATTTTTTAAATGCATTAACATATTTTGAATTAGAAAGCATTTTGTTAAATGCCTTTAATAAGTTTTAATACATGGAATTGTATTTGAAATCATGGACTTTTCTTCTTGTACAAACATTTTTCTAAAAGTGCAAATATTTTATTGTATATTCGAGCATTTTTTATAAAACTTCGAGCAGTTTTTGAAGTCACAAACATTTTATTTTTTAAATATGTTAATTTATAATTTTTAGTTCAGTAAAACTTTAAAGATTATTTCAAGTTCTAATTTATTTGAAATAAGAAAATAAAACAGAACTAAAAATAAATAAATAAACAGAACTAAAAGCAGGCGCCTGTGCATGGGCCGGCCCATAAGGTGTGCTGGCTATTCTCCCAGCGTGCAGAGCGTAATATAGGAGGTTTTTACATGGGTCGGACCAGTCCAATATTTTTTGCTTTGTGAAACGTTTTCTATTACTTACCGATGGCATGGTGGGTAATTTATGTAAATTTTAGGGGTAATTTTCATGACGAACGACCAGAAACTGTATTTGCTTTATTATTAGGGAGAGACTAGCAAAAGGCTCGTGCGTTGCAACAGGAGAAAACAAAACACCATCTTCAATGACGATGACTACATTACGTTCATATCTCATCGCACGATTTCAAAAATTTGTTCATCAATGCAAGAAAATATTTCTTTTTTTAATTTTATTCTCAATTCACAAGTTGAAACAATGTTCATATTTTTTAAAAAATATCATGGTTGTAAAAAAACTTGGTAACTCAAATAATTATTCTGAATTTCATAAAATATTTTTTGAAATATACTATAGTATTCCGATCCACCCCGACAATTAATTCTTCAAAATTCACTCAGGTATATACTGAGAAAGACTCAGAAGCATTGCTGTTTAATTGCATACATTTAATTATTCGTGAATATTTTTACAAATTTGGGAACATTTTTAAAATTAAGAACATTTTTTAGTATTTATAAACATTTTTCTAATATTCCAAACAATATTTTATATTACGAACTGTTTTCAAGTATTTTCTTGTGAATTGGCGAATAATTCATTTTTTGAATTATCAAACATTTTTTTAAATTGCATTGAAGAAAATTTCTCAAAATGATAGGCTTTTTTTGTTTCAGGAATGTTTTCTCCAAAATTACGATTTTTTTAATATGCAAAAAATACCGAACAATTTTTGAATTTGCAAAAATTTTATGTTTTATCAAAAATTTATGTAAATATAATTTTTTGAATTGTGAAAGTTTGTTTTGATTTATTTGAATTAGAAAAATTAAAAAGGAACATATAAATAATAATTAAAAAACTAAAACTAAAAAAACAGGCCCCCGCCCATGGGCTGACCCAAGTGGGCGTACTGTTTATTTTCCAGCGAGCAGCGCGTAGTATAGCTGGTCCCTATGTTTTGGCCGGCCCATGCGAGGATTCCCTGCAAAACGTTTTTATAATTTACAGATGGTATTGGTGGGTAATATTAGACAATTTTGGAGGCAATTTTAATGACGTACCACAGAAGCAATAGGTGCTTTATTAATAGGAAAATATTATTATTATTATTATTAGGAAGAGATTTTTTTCCTTTACTTTACTCTGTTTTAGTTTTGCTAATATGATTGTTTTTTCTTTCTCTTTGTTTTGCTTTGCTTTTAATTGTTTTGAGTTTCCAACGATCTTCTTTGATTTTCCTTTTTCTTTTCATATACTTTGGTTTTCTTTGTTTCATTCTTGCTTTTTTTTTGCTATCTTCTCTTTAATTCTGTTTCTTTGTTGGTTTTTTTATTTTTGTTTTCTCAATACATGTATACTTTTCGTACATAGTATATATTTTTCGTATACATGTATATACATGTTTGCAATTTTTTGCGTAACACTATTTTTAATATATATTTTAATCATGTTAAACATTTTTATAGTAAATGTTCAAATGTTTTTGAGGAAAAGACCATTTTATTAAATACATAAAAAATTCATAAATTGCACAAAAATTCTTGAAATTTCATGTGCACTTTTTTAGATGTGCGAAGATTCTTTTAAATAATAACGAATGTTTATTTCGAATGTTAAAAATATTTTCATTGAATTACACATAATTATGCTACATTTTAATTGTCACAATTTATATATATGATTAACATTGTTTGTATACATTATTAATATTCTTAAAATTTTAAATTCACATACACACATTTTTGTGTATAACATGATCATTTTTTTATATATTTAACATTTTTCAAATAAAAAATTAACATGCATAAAAATAAGAAAGTGCTTTTGGAATATATGTATATATTAAAATTTAAAAATAAGTAGAACTTAAATATTAATATAAGATAAAAAAAAATATCAGGAAATAAAGGAATAGACACTCACAACGACATCATCACATCAACACGACTTGGTAGCTGGGCTGGCCAAGTTCTAGCTCCTTGCAACAAGCCATTCGTAGGGGTCACGCACGCGGCACATAGCCCGCCCCATTCTTCCGAAGTATGTAGCGAATTCCTTGCAGTTATCATCGTCTCGACCCACCTAGGCATTGACCTACTTTGAGTATATTGTTGCTACCCAAACACTAGGAGGTTGATTCTTATTTGGCACTTCAAACTTTTGTTAATGTGTATTTTACAAACGGGCGATTAAAATGCCCTGTGCCGGGTTGGCCCGTTACTATGTATTTTAATCCGCAAAATACAAATGCTAGTTCGTTGTGAACCGAACCAGTGACCTTGATCATAAACGTTTGCTAATTGCTAGTATAACCACTCCGTCGTGGACCAGGATCTGCTAAGCCTCAACTCCTTTTATTCTTTCACACTTTCACTCTTTCCTCTTCCTTTTCCCTTTTTTCATTTATCTTTTTTCCATTTTTGTTTTCTGTTTTTTCTTATATTTTCCTGTTCTTCTTCTTCTTTTCTTAAATGCATGAACTTTTTAATCGATGATGTGTCTTTCTATTTTAAATGAACTTGTTTTTCACAATCAATGAGCTTATTTTGTAGTTATTTTTTAAAATCAATGATTTTTTTAGATTTGATGAAGCATTTTGATTTGACGGATTTTATTTCATATTCGTTGAACTTTTTAAATTCGATGATTTTTTTTTCAAAAAATGATCAACCTTTTAAGTTGTTTGATATTTTCCAAAGCTCATGAATATTTTTTAAATTGGTTAACTTTTTACGAATTGGTGAACTTCTTTTCAAAAATTTAATGAACATTTTCATTTTTTCGTGAACTATTTTTTAATTGATGATCTTTTTTCAAAAACATTGAACTTTTCTTGAATAGGACAATATTTTTTTTTGCATGTTCATGAGCTTTTCCCGAAATATGTGAAATTTTAGTTTTCCTTAAACAAAAATATGTATGAGCAGCTATAATAGTTTTTAAAGTGTTACCACTTCATTAAATCACTTGCAGTGACAAGCCCGAGTGGTCAGCCATACACCAATAGGTAGTGTAGGGGGCGAGTTTGATTCACCACGGGAGAGCAATTTATTGGATTTTCTTTGTGCTTTTTATAACCGAAATTACTAGTTAAGGAGTATTCTTTGTAAAGTTTACTCCCACCATCCGAGGTTGCGATAAGTGTCAAACTACATGTGCATCCCTTGTCGTAACTAGGAAGTTTTCCCTTCTTCGTAGATTTGTTTATTTAGAAAAAAGTTATCTATTGAATTGTGCGTCTAAATCTCAAACTGTTTTCCACATAGGATTCCTTCCATCGAGATCTTTATAATTAGATCCCATGTTGATTGGTTTTGACAAACTTTTTTCACAAAAAAACGAACTGAGAGCATATTTTTTTCTCTTTCAACCGTGGAAGAAAAAACACGCTTTTTCCTATCTGAAGGCACACAAAAGCAAATCCGTGCATTAACAAGTAGCAAATCCATGTGTCTCATGGAAGAAAAAATGCATTTTTTTTCTTTACCATGCCTTCCGTGAAAGCAAATATGTGCCTCAGCGTGAAACAACTCTATGTTTCTTGCGAAAGGAAAAAATCATGTTTTTTTCCTTTTTTGAGAGGCATGTCCGTGCCTCTCACAAAAGGAAAAAAAATGTTTTCTTCATAAGTTTTTGTTCAAAATATATTATTTGTTCCAAATACAAGGAAAAACCGAGGGAAAACTAAAAAGCCGAAAAAACCAAAAAATCTTTTAGAAGTCAAAAAATAAGTACAGAAAAAAATTCGAAAGAAAGTGTTCACGACAAGTGACCCTTGGGGGTGGGGGCGGCTCCCGAAGGAGTACTCCTGAAATAGTTCCTTCCTTTTACTACCATTTTATGTGGTGCCCATTCATTGGCCGGCCCAGTTTGTGTTGTAGCGACCGCAGCTTCCCTTAATCGGCGCCTTCAACATAGATTAGGAGCTCCTATTCCATGTGAATGTCCGCGTGAATGTGGGATGCAGTGACATGACATCGGGGAACCACTAACCAACGTTTACACTTTGGGACGCTCCCGCAAGAATCACATTATTGCGTGGCCCTCCCGCCGCCATATGTTGCGTGTTGGACTCTTTGTTTGTACTTTGATTTTTTTATTTTTTTTATTTTTTTTACAATTTTCTATTTTTTCCTTATTTGTTCTATGTTTGGATGGGAAAAAAGTGAAGCACATCTATCCTTCTAAAAAAAGTAAATATGTGCTTTCACAAGAAGTATACTTGTGTTTCTCGTGAAAGCATAGATTTTCTTATGCCTGAATTACAGTCTGTTTTTATATGGGAAGCACAAAATTGGTTTCACAAGAAACATAACGTGTGCTTTCACGAGAAACGCATCCATGCTTCAACCAGAAGCATCGTTTTCCTTCCAAAATGAATACGTCATGTGCTTCCGGAAAAAAGGAAAAAACACGACTTGTGATTTCTAATAGAAAATGAAAACCGCATCGTGCTTACGAGCCCCTATTTTTTTTCTCTTTGTGGAAGCATATACTTGATTATGCAGAGTAGTGTTTCTGATTAAAGCATAGATTTGATTCCGACAAAGTAAAACGGTGATTCTCAAAAAGGAAAATGCATACCATGTGCTTCTACAAGAAACATAATTAAAGCTTCCGCGAAAAGCACACAACTCGTCCATGACCTTTCCGTCGTCCAAATAAAGGAAAAAACACACCTTGTGCCTCTCAATAATAAAAAGGTGAAAACCATAATCATGCTTTTTGGGCTCTTTTTTCTTGTTCTCCCGGATGCTTATTTCGATCCATCCACTCCGGCGTGAGGGTGCAATAGTGAGGTGCCTTAAGCGCTTGTTTTCTTCTTCTTTCTCTTCCGTTCTTGTTTTTCGCTTTCTTTCTTTTTCCACATTTTTTATATTTGGAAATGTTACAAATATTTATATTTCAAAAAGTAACTTTGTATAAAAATATGGAAAAATGTTAATCTTGCATTTGAAAAATGTTAAATACGTAAATTTAATTTCTGATGCATATAAAATGTACAATGGGTAAGAAAAAGTGGGTATCGAAACATAAATATGAAATATGTTAATCATGTATTTTTGAAAATGATAAATATGTATAAGAAAATGTTCCTGATGTATGCATAAAGCATACAAAGTCTATGTAAGATGTAGAACGTGTATAAAAAAGGTAGACATCAAAACATAAAAAATGCTAATCCTTTATTCAAAATATGAATACTGTAAAGAAAATGTTTCTAATGTATACAAAAATGGAAAAAGTAGGCATCTAAACATAAATATTAAAAAGAAGGACGTCGATAATCACCACACTTGTGGTGAAAGCAACAACCGATCACACGCCCGATGATCATGAATTGGTCAATGTCACCGCATGCATGTGCAAGTGATGAAAACTGATGATGTCAGTAGGAACATTTTGTCTTTTCAGTTTCTAAAATGTTATATCTCTTAAATAAAAAAATTGATTGAAAAAATGTTTTCATCATTAAATCCATCACGAAGAGATCTTTGAAACTAAATTACATATTGATATGTTTCAATGATCTTTTTGTTACAAGTTACCATGTCTATTGTATATAAATTGCCATCATGATTACATTGAAGTTGCCATGATATATTTTAACTACTTTTTATTCTACATTTAGAATAAATTTTGACATGTTATAAAAACAGAATTAAGAAACTAAAATTTTCATGATGAATTACTAAAATTTTCATGATGAATTACTAAAATTTTCTATGATCCATGAAATAATTTTGACATGATTCATAACTAAAAAAGAAATATGCAGGCAATTACTTGAAAAATGCATGGTTAATAGCTCAAATTTGTCATGAACCATAAACTAAAGTTGCCAGGATGAATTACTTAAATTTGCCATGATACATACACTAAAATTTGACATGGTTCATACAAAAAATTTCTTCCTTGTTCAAAATACTAGAATTGCCATGGTCAAAATACTAAAATTTTCGTGACCTATAAACTCAATTTACCATGATGAATTACCAAATATTACCATGATCCATGAATTAAATTCGCCATGGTTAATTACTTAAATTTGTCATGATCAATTGATAAAAATTGCCATGAAAAGTAGTTGAAATACAATGATAGCTTTAAATCTAAAAGAAAAAACTAGAAAAAATATGTCGTGATAACTTTATTGTAAACAATATAGAAACTTCAGTGTAAACACCATGACAACTTTTGATCAGAAAAAGATCATCGAAACATATCAATATGGGATCTAGTTTTGAAGATCTCGTCGAGACAACTTTAATGACGAAAACATATTTTTAAATTGGATTTCTTTATTTAAGAGATAAATTAATTTTTAAATCCAAACAATCAAAAAGATTTCGCTAATATCATATGTTTGATATGGCAAGATGTTTGGTTATGAAGACGTGTGGAATGGTTATGTGGCAAGATGGATAGACTATGTTGCATCATGCCACACGTATGAGCCTTATCATTTAGCAGAAAACTCATGTATTTAAAAAATGTTAAACTCGATAGAACAATTTTTGTGATGTATAGAAAAATGTAAAAGGTGAGCCTAAAGACATATATCAAAAAACATATTTAGAAAAATATTAATCATGCATTTAGCTTTTCTTTTGAGAATATCATGTATTTAGCTGGGAGCTACCATCTCCGGTGCTACCACTCCGGCGAAATCACTAATTAGCGAATACATCTTCCAACGAATACTTCCACCTTCACAGGTTGTGACAAATGACGCACTCCATGCATGTCATGTGTCGCAACTTGGGAGTTTTCCTTTTTTTGTAGATCTGTATTTTCAAAACGTTTTCATCTCCTAAACCGTGCGTTCAAATCTCGAACCGTTTTCACCGTTGGCTTTCTCGCGTCGAGATCTTCAAAACTAGATCCTATGTTAATAGGTTTTGACGAACTTTTTTTCATGAAAAACCCAGAAGAAAAAAATCGGACGAAAAAACCATGCCTCACGCGATAGAAAAAACATAAAACACGGTTTTCCCCCTTTCCGAGAGGCACGGGACGTGCCTTTCGCGGAAGCAAAACCGTGCCTCTCGGGTAAAAAAAGAGAGTAGAAAACGCGTTTTTCCCTTTTTGGGAGAGGCACGAGCGTGCCTCTCGCAGAGGTAAAACCGTGCCTTTCACGAAAACAAAATCGTGTCTCCCGCAAAAAAAAAACAGAAAACGCGTTTTTTTCTTTCGGGAGAGGCACGGGCGTACCTTCCGCGAAGGCAAAATCATGCCTTTTGCGGAAGCAAAACCGTGCCTCTCGTAAAAAAACAGAAAACACGTTTTTTTTTTCCTTTTCGAAAGGCACAGGTGGGCCTCTCGCGAAGGAAAAAATCGTGCCTTTCATGAAAGCAAAATCGTGTCTCTCGCAAAAAAATGAAACGCGTTTTTTCCTTTCCGAGAAGGCAAAACCGTGCCTCTCGCAAAAAAAACAGAAAACGAGTTTTTTCGTGTAAAAAAACACGTTTTTTCGCGAAAAAAATATTATTATTATTTTCATTCAAAAGTTATGAAACACCGGTGAAAAACCATAACACCAAAAAGTTTAGAAAAAAACCCACTAAAAAAGACGAAAACGCGTGCAAAAAATAAAAAAATAAAATTCGAAAGAAACGCTCAGAAAGCGGCACGTGACGGCGGCTGGAAACGCGCCAAGTGGCGCCACGCAGGAACGATCGCTGAAATGTTCGTGAGGAAGCGTTCGCTAACTAGTTGCTCTCCCACTCCGTCCGTACATGTTTTTCGGACCTTCGATGGGCCGCTTCCTTCCGTTCGCCGATTTGCCGCAATATCCAGATACGTACTGTATTGGACCGAGCAACACCCAGATACTTACTGTATTGGACCGATCGATCCACTCATGTCTCGCCCTAATCCTCTCGAGTGCAACGAAGGTTCAGAATTCTCTCCGGCGCTACCGCTTTTTTTTTTGGAGAATTCTCTTCTGCACCACTGTTTCAGGCCGTCAGGAAACCATCTCCGTATCACATGCTACACAGATATAATCACAGAATTCAGTTACAGCATCGCGATGAAGCATTCAGTGCTCAACAATCCACTCAGTAGTATCTCTCCAACAAGGATCATCTGTCGTTCTCCACTGCACACGCAGCAGTGTATGGTACCATCAGCAAGTGCTACACACAACACACCGTCTGTCCCTGTAAAACCCATCACCCAAAGCGCCCCAATAATACACACCTTTGGCAAGCCAAAGATCTCCCCCAGATGAACCGAACCGGAGATCGAATATCCAAGATCAAGGAAAGGCGTAAACCCGGATCGAAAACGGTCTGATTGCCGCGCTTTTCGCCATCACGAATTATGGGCCAAGGATCGGTGGAGTGAAGGGTTGTCGTTGCTGAGAGCAAAGCTTGGCTTAGCCAGCCAATCAGGCATGATGGTTGCGCTGTCTGCCAGTTGATGGAGTAGCACAGTGGCACTTGGCGGAAACTGATGGATGGCTGAGGGCTCGGAGCTTTTGCTTTCCCAGCTGCAATTATTCTGAAAGGCAAAAATGGATGGATGGATGGATGGCCAGGTCTCATTCCATGCTTAGTCTTTCTCATTATGAGCTCGATCGCTCCTTCTGTCGTGTTATCTGACCGCAACCTTTCTGCGATCTTCCAAATTAAGCCCGAGGATATTCTTTTTCAAGCACGTGGACGTCGGTTTCTAGCACAGAAACACAGCTAGGAGGCTCGTCGCTAGTGAATTTTGCATCTTCAACCTTACTCCATCCATTCTTAAAGTAGATGACACCGTTCTAAAATAGAACAAATTCTGATTTTGCGTAGTTCAATTATGCGGCTTTTAACCAATAGTTTTTGTATGAATATATGTAAGTAAAAAAGTTAAAGTACCCTAGTTTGTTTGTGAGAGTATTTTTCATGTTTGATCTAATATGGTACCATCGAAGGTGAAAAGTTGTCTCTTCTCATCAGACTCGTTTTTTATTTTCTGAGATCTTCTTGGCCATAGTTATCAGCAAGCCAAACAACACCATACTTTCGGACACCATTTATAATACACTCTCTCTTTGTATCTAAAACGTCTTATAGTACTCCATCTGTCTCGAAATAAATGACTCGATTTTATATTAAATTTAATATGAAGTTAACATAAAGTTAAGTCACTTATTTTAAGGCGGATGAAGTATTAGTTTATAGAGGTAGTATCAAAGAAAAAACTATCTTGGTCTCTGTATTGCTGAACTTTCTGTCCTGATAAATTTAGCAAAGGAACGAGGTGCGAGTTGACAACTGAACCTTCTAACAACCGTAGTTAATTGACCATCTTCCGTTGTTACTTACCGTACACAGCTCCAAGGTCTCTATCCGGGACAGAATGTACCCTTTTTCCCCTGTGTTAATTAACCGTACGTCTTCCTTGTGCTGGACGTTTGACCAGCTAATAACAGAGCACAGCTGCAGCCACCGGCAAAAACCTGAGCCGCTGCTTTGTTTCTTTTTCCCGCTTAACTTTTGCTGAATTATTGGGACCAAAGCAAAGCAAAGCGATCGCGAGTGAGTGACCCCAGACCATACTTGATGATGGTTCTTGGTGTGCTTGTTGCCCTCTACTGTCGCACGGTCCAGGATTCTGCTTGTCCTTCCCTCGTACGTACCCTGCTTTAATAATTCATTCAGTGAGGCCAGCCCGGCCGACAAATATCCTATCTAAAATGTAGCATGATCATCAAGATTTCCACGAGTCAATTCACATAAAATAGTAGTACTGCCACCATCGTAGCAGCACAGATTTTCCATAGGACTATTTTTCTGTCTGGCCGACACGAGTTAATAAGGTTTTCACGAGTCAATTCACATAAAATAGCAGTGCTACCATTGTGTAGTACCAGTAGCATAGATATCTATAGAACTGTTTTCTGCCGGGCCGACACTGTTAGAAATCAGGGTTTGTGGTCTATCCCCTATTCCTCTGCGCTTATCCGTGGTGCCGCTCACAATCGCTTGTTTGAGGCTAGGGGGTAGGGACCTTCTTATACTGCGTTTTTAAAGAGTCCACCTCTTTTACAGTTATAAGATTCCTAGTCTTTAAACTAGTTTCCGGATAGAGTCCAGATCAAACTACCAACTACGATATAATTTGTCTGTTAGCGGATCCTATCCGTCGAGTCCCCGAAGCACGCGCTTGTGAGCAACGCGTCATAACAGAGTATAAATTCCTCTAATTATGTAGATCAACATTAGGGTCGTAATCTAATTACCCGGGTAGTCTTTCCAATATATAAAATATATTGTATTCCATTGATAATTGACCAGCTTCCTTAAGCATGCAATACTCAAGTACATTCCAGCAAGAATAATTCCATGCACATAACACATGTATAATTCCATATGAGGTATTTCGAATATTAACGACAATAAGTATTTGAATATAGTTGAAGGACACATAATCCCAACATCTCCCACTTGTCCGAAACAATCATTCAAAATATTCGTAAACCCATAGCCTTAACATGCTTACCAAATACCACCTGACTAAGAGACTTAGTCAAGGGATCAGCAACCATATCAGTACTAGGTATAAATTCTAAAGAAACTGATTTAAGTCTATTAACTATATCACGTATATAGTGATACCTTCCCTCAATATGTTTGATCTTGCTGTGGAACTTGGGACATCTGGAAACCTTTATCGCAGCCTGATTATGACAATACACGACCACTGGTTTGCTAGCACTATCAACAATCTTCAAAGTCAAAAAAAATTCCTTCAACCACACTGCCTCTTTCACAGCTTCTGATGCAGCAATATACTCGGCCTCCATGGAAGACAAAGCCACTGAATCTTGTTTCTTACTACACCAAGATATAGCACCACCAACCAATGTAAATAGATACCCAGATGTAGACTTCCGGTCGTCTAGATCACCCTGCCAATCAGCATCAGTATAGCCCTGCAGCTGTAGATCCTTTTGGTTAAAACAGAGTGAATAATCCAGTGTTGCTTGAACATAACGAAGAGCATGTTTAATTTGATTCCAATGCCCAATTCCTGGATTCGTTTGATATCTACTCAACAGTCCAACCGTATAGCACAAATCAGGGCGTGTGAATAACATGGCATACATTAAAGATCCCAAAGCAGAAGCATATGGAGTCTTCTCCATTTTCTCCCTTTCCTCAGGAGTTTTAGGACACATACCCTCACTGAGTTTAGTTCCTACAGCCATAGGCACTAAAGCAGGCTTGCAGTTTTCCATAGAGAAACGTTTAAGAACAGATTTTAAATAATTCCTTTGAGACAAACCCAAAATTCCTTTATTCCGATCTCTAAGTATTTCCACTCCCAGAACATAGGAAGCGTTTCCCATATCTTTCATTTCAAAAGTAGAAGACAACCAAGTTTTAACTTCTACCAACATTTCCTTATTACTAGAAGCAATAAGTATATCATCAACATACAGTGACAAGAGTGTAAAATTTCCTCCCTCTATTTTAAAATAAATGCAATGGTCTCCTTCCATCACAAAAAACCCATATGATGTAATAGCACCATCAAATAAGATATTCCATTGCCGTGAAGCTTGCCTAAGACCGTAAATAGATCTATTTAGCTTGCACACCTTTCCCTGATTTTCCCTTTCAACAAAACCATCAGGTTGAGACATATAAATCTCTTCCTTCAAATGACCATTCAAGAAAGCAGTTTTAACATCCATTTGATGAAGTTCCAGATCAAAATAAGCTGTCAACGCAGCAATTATACGGATAGAAGTAAATTTTGCTACAGGGGAAAAAGTTTCCACAAAGTCAACGCCTTCCTTTTGTGTGTACCCTTTAGCAACCAGCCTAGCTTTGTATTTTTCAACATTACCAGAAGCATTCAGCTTTCTTTTAAAAATCCATTTTGATCCAATTGCTTTTCGGTCATTTGGTAGGTCAACCAATTCCCAAACTTTATTCTTTTCCATGGAGTTTAGTTCCTCACGCATGGCTTCCATCCATGACTTAGATTCAGAACAAGACATGGCATGTTTAAAAGATTTTGGTTCTTCCTCTAAACTAGAAGTTTTAGAGTATACTTCCCCCAGAAAAACATAATAATCATCAAGATATGATGGGGCTGTAACATTCCTCCCACTTCTCCTAGGTGAACTAGTTATGGGAGTCTCAACATTTATGTTGCCATAAGTTTGGTTTTCCTGATTGTTAGAATCAGTTTCAGCATTAGTATCTAATGGGGTTGACAATAATTCCACTCTCGCACGTTTGGCGCGGCGAGGTGTATCTTGATCTAAGAAAACAACATCTCTACTTTCAATTAACTTCTTCTTCTCCGGATCATAAAATCTATAACCATTTGAACCAGAAGCATATCCAATAAATATTCCTGGAAAACTTTTAGGTTCCAGTTTTGTTCTTAGTTGACTAGGCACTCTAATTTGTGCATTGCATCCCCACACCGCTAAGTTTAACAATGCAGGTTTCCTCCCTTTCCATAATTCATAAGGAGTTGAACTAACTGATTTAGAAGGCGAATGATTAAGCAAGTAAACAGCAGTATGAAGAGCCTCTCCCCAAAAAGATAAAGGTAGATCTGAATATGCCATCATAGACCTAACCATGTCCATTAAAGTTCTATTCCTCCTTTCAGCCACGCCATTTTGCTGAGGGGTATAAGGTAAGGTATAGTGATGAACAATTCCATTTTCCTTGCAAAAATCATCTAATATTCCTGATGTGTATTCACCACCACGATCAGTTCTAAGTAGTTTGATCTTTTTGTTTAACTGATTTTCTACCTCAGCTTTAAATACCTTGAACATATCAAAACCTTCCGACTTATGCTTAATTAAGTAAACATAGCCGTATCTAGAGAAATCATCTATAAAAGTAATGAAGTAAACCTTATGTCCAAGTGTAGGTACAGACATCTCGCCACAAATATTTGAATGAACAATGGCAAGTGGTTCATTAGACCTTGGCGCTTTAGGAAAAGGCGCCCTGGTCATTTTTCCTACAACACATGCCTCGCAAATGCCGTAGTCCTCCCACTTGAAGTTTAGAATTCCAGAACTAATTAGCCTTTTAATTCTGTTCTTTGAGATATGACCCAAACGAAGATGCCAAAGATATGACTCAGAACAATTATTGTTTCCATCTATATTCCTCACTACCGAGTTCTGCTCAGTCACCATACAATCCATTCTATCATTGTCTAGAAAATCCTCAATATAGTAGAGACCATCAAATCTATTTCCTGATTGAACTAATTTTCCATTCATCAGTATTTTAACTTTGCCATCTTCAAATAAGACCTTAAAACCAATTGATTCCAGTCTAGAAATAGAGATTAAATTCTTTCTCATGCTAGGCGAATAGACTGTGTCTTTCAAAATTAATTTTCCTCCACCAGGGAGTTTGAGTGTATAATCACCTATGCCCAAAATATCAGCTTTTGCAGTTGTTCCTAGATAAATAAATCTAGTTCCTTTTGGTATGGGTTTTAAAGCGGTGAAACAAGCGCTATTCCTTGCAATATGCGAAGTGGAACCAGAGTCTACTACCCAATGATCTGAGGCTGAAGTAGTAAACAATGATTCAGAACAAACAAATAAATTGTACGTACCATCAGGAGAAGAATTATCCTTCTTGTTGCCCTGATGCTTGTCTTGGTGCTGCTTCTTAGACTTGTCATCTTGTCTATAAGGCTTCTTATTCCTGCACTCCGTTCTAAAATGCCCATACTCACCACAACTATGACATTTAAAATTCCTCTTATCAAGATTAGAGTTTGGACCTCTTCCGTTACGATCTTCCCAGTTTCTTTCCTGTTAATTTTGTCCCTTAAATCACCTCCTTGATTCTTCTTCTGCCAATCACCTCCTTGATTCTTCTTCTGCCAGCGCCTCCTATCTTCACCAAGGTGCAGCTCCTGATGGTGTGAGTGTCTCTCTTTCCCTTGTGAAGTTTTCCTATCTTCTTCCATGAGCAAATGATGCCTCAGATTGCCATGTTCAGTAATCTTTCAGAATGACAGAATGATATTTTAAATTGTTCCCAAGTGTGCGGAAGTGAGTTTAGAGCCACCATTACTTGCACTTCTTCTGAAAAAGGATATCCAGCATTCTTTAATTCCTCATTCAACACACACAACTTGTTTAGGTGTTCATTTACAGAAGTATTATCTGCCATCTTAGACGTCAAGAATCTGTTCAGCAAGCTAAGTACTTTGATTAGAGAGACTTCACCAAAATCCTTTTCCAGCTGTCTCATAATTCTGTGTGCAGCAACCTCTGTTTCATATTCACCTGCCAACGAATCAGACATGGAGCCAAGAATAAAAATCCTAGCCCTTTTATTGTCCTTATTCCACTCCTTGAGTTCTTCCGAATAATTATCCTTTTCCTCATCTGAAGCATCATCATCAGGTTTTTTAGGCTCGGCAGTTGAAACAATATACTCAATATTCTCAGCTGTAAGTAGAAACATCATCTTTCTTTTCCAAACAGTGAAGTTTGTGCCATCTAATTTGTAGTTCCTGAGCAACTCAGTAAAGACGCTATTTGAAGCCATCTATCCACAAAGTTCAGGGGAAAAAATTCCTTTGGTGGAGTTGAATCGGTGCAGCAGCAGCAGGTGACAGACCTGATGAATTCCAAGCAGAGTTGCAGATGCTTGTGTACCTGATGCTGATGCTGCAGCGAACGAAGACGGCGGCGGCTTGGAGGCGAGGGGCGGCCGGCGACGTGGATGCTGCACAGGCCGTGGGCTTGGAGGCGAGGGGCGGCTGGAGATCGGATCTCCGGCGGATTCCGGGCGGCGCTCGACGGCGCGCGAGGAGGCGAGGGGCGGATCCCGGGCGGCGCTCGAGGTGCGCGAGGAGGCGAGGGGCGGATCCTGGGCGGCGCTCGAGGTGCGCGAGGAGGCGAGGGCGGATCCCGGGTGGCGCTCGAGGTGCGCGAGGAGGCGAGAAAAATTCCAATCTGGATCGGGATCGGCTGTGGCGGCGTGGAAAAAATTCCTGTACAAGTTGACCACGAGCAGAGTACGCAGCGGAATTTGTTTTGGATCGAATCGAGTCGACGACTGCGTCATCAACTTTTAATCGGCTCGGATGCCAATGTTAGAAATCAGGGTTTGTGGTCTATCCCCTATTCCTCTGCGCTTATCCGTGGTGCTGCTCACAATCGCTTGTTTGAGGCTAGGGGGTAGGGACCTTCTTATACTGCGTTTCCAAAGAGTCCACCTCTTTTACAGTTATAAGATTCCTAGTCTTTAAACTAGTTTCCGGATAGAGTCCAGATCAAACTACCAACCACGATATAATTTGTCTGTTAGCGGATCCTATCCGTCGAGTCCCCGAAGCACGCGCTTGTGAGCAACGCGTCATAACAGAGTATAAATTCCTCTAATTATGTAGATCAACATTAGGGCCGTAATCTAATTACACGATCTAGCTTCTTCCAATTATCAGCGTACCCGGGTAGTCTTTCCAATATATAAAATATATTGTATTCCATTGATAATTGACCAGCTTCCTTAAGCATGCAATACTCAAGTACATTCCAGCAAGAATAATTCCATGCACATAACACATGTATAATTCCATATGAGGTATTCCGAATATTAACGACAATAAGTATTTGAATATAGTTGAAGGACACATAATCCCAACAGACACGAGTTCAGGCATCCGATCCATGCATGCATAGCTATATGTGCGTCGATGTCCAGGCTACCCAGATATTGTGAAGCAATAATTGGCAAAAGATGAGAGGTTGAAAGTCTAGCCTCTCCACTGACAAAAACTACGGGAATAGGAGTGCTTGCGAGGAGCTAGACAAACAGGTGGTTGGAGCGCGACGAAGGATGAAGCGGTGCTGGAAAATACGAGCGTCGACCGTCTTGCTTGTGTCGTCGGTACGCGCATAACGGACGTGTCTGGTTCTAGCCGCTCGTCCTCCTTGTCCTTTGCTCCTCGCCAGAATCTTCGGCTCTAGCCTCTATCTATCTATCTACATCTACGTCTGATAAAGGAAGTACGAGTAGATAGATATATACCGGTGATCTGGCATCCTACACGTACGGTGTACGTGTATGATGTGCGTGAAATGCTTTTATGCCTCACGTACATAAACCCACGCAAAGCCCTTTTTTTTTTTTTTTTTTTTTGCGCGCGCGTGTGTGTAGACAACGCAAAGCTCTTGTTAATTCAAAAACCGTCACATTGTTGATCCTTACATATTTTCGTGCACGCCATATTATTACTCCCTCCGTTCCATACTAATCGTCGGTCAAACGGTACTGTATAGCACTTAGCACTACACGTGCGCGTAGGACTCCGACGACGCAAGCTTACTTGTCCGAGTCCGCGAGACGTGCCCGTACGGTTTAGTAGCAACCGCCAAGACGGCCAAAGTCACGACCGACCGAGCCATCGTAGGAGACGAACGCGCCACGCACGGAGCGTGACGTGCGCTGCGTCTGTACGTACGTACGTACCTACGCTGGCCGCGCTCCTGATCCACCTACCACCCAGATCTGACCCTGAGAGCCCGGCCAACTCCCGCACGAAATCCGGCGAGAGGCGGGTGACCGAAGCGTACGTGCCGCTTGCTTCGGCGGTACAGCCGTGCAACGGCGCAAGCTCCAAAGGCAGGCCTGGAGCAACGTACACATGGCGTACGCGCTCCGTGCTCCGTGGTCCTCCGATGGATAACGCACGCGAGCGAACCGGCCCGGACTCACGCCGAAGAAACGGGGGCGCATGTACACCTGTTGAGTCTTGCATCGCTCCGGTGGATCGATCGGCATCCGCGGAGGGTGCCGCCGCGCGCGTAGCCACCGCTCGGCCGCGCGTGCGTTTCGTGTAAGGTGACGTGCGATGCGTTTTCTCAACAAACACGGGGAAGGGCAATGGATTGAGGTCCGAAAAGATGCATCTCAGCATTAGAACGGCGTCTAGCTTGGATAACGAGGTGATGTGTTATATTTTCTTTTAATGACTGCTGCACTTGTATCATATCAACGCAGGTGCATCTTGAGATTGATTAAAAATGATCACAGACGTCTCGTAGTTAACTGAAACGTCTTCATCCACTAAATAAACATCGTCAAAAAGTTTAAAATAAATTTAGAAAAATACAAGCGCTCGTGTCAAATCTATAATAGTAATTTTATGTCATGGCCGGTGATACTTTTATGGAAATTCTAGTGTTTTGTTGTCTTTTCAATGTTGTCGGATCGGTATATGCTTGGCTTGTATCTTCATCTTTATTAAACTAGATCATACCCCGCGCATTGATCGTATAAAATATGCATAGTTGAATTAATAATACTACAAGTAACATTATATTTTGTATAAGTTTATTATGTATTCAAAAAATATTTTGAATATAAGTGGCAATAATTGAATTTTTTTCTCTCATGCATGTTGAGTGGACCTTTACTGAGGTGGCATGTGTGGTGAGGTCTGATGTGTGCATGGATCAATCAACTAAAAATGTGAACTTTTTTGTCATGCATGTTGCGCGAGACCTTTGATGAGGTAGATCTATATGTGTTAAGATAATAGAGATAGTGCGGAAGAGCTATTCTTTTCTTTAAATGACATGATTCTTGCATTCGTTAGTAAGAAAATAGTTCCTCGATTAATTAGAAAAACGATCGAAAGCCAGATTGCCTAGTTAATTCTGGGAAACTGAGCGAAAATCATCACAATCGTCATCGGCACACATAAGATGCCTCACGCACACCACTTCAAAGAGGGCCTCGTTGAGACAACACGCATCCGGCATCGTCACCACTTCCTTCCCTAGAGGCATCATCGTCATCCCTAAACCCTGAGCACACGACTCCAACTTCGTCGTAGGCTATCCCTCACTCGACCCACATGTAGAGACCGTGCGGAGTTGTATGAAGATCATCGGTAAAATTCGTCCACCTATGACCACACAACATAACTCTTACTCTAATGGAGAACTATGAAGGAAACAACTAGGCACGACTAGCGCCATGAAAGATCATGGAACGGGCCACCTGCAACCAGTTATCGTACACCACACGGCCCCGCCACAACTTCGAATTCAAAGCAACAAAAAGAACTGAGGCAATCCAGTGCTCACACCGAAGAAGAGTCGGCTACCTCAACTATTGTCACTCCACTGACATCGCTCCCACCATCGTTGTTGCCACAAAATCTTGGATGCCATAACCGCCACCATCCACCGGTCCTACTCGCTAATTTCGAACTCCCAAGGTAAAGCCCCCATGAGGGAATACGACACCACGGCACCGCCTTCATCCGATCACGCAGACCAAGTGTGTCCCCCGAAGAGGACGAGATGACCGGATGAGTGCACGAGAGGTGCATTAGCAAAGCTGCGATGCTTCGAGGAAGGTCAATGACAGTCGCCACCTTCACCATCATTAGTCACATCACAAAGGCGAGACATGGTTTTCACCCAAACTCCCAGACCGCCTCAACGACACATCATCTCGTATCAGTGCCAACAAGCCCACCAACCACTATGAGAGATGTTAATCGATAAAGAAGAAGCACCAAGGTCCACCATAGCCAACCACGCCTTGCGAATACCATCAATAGCCAACCTTCATAACTAGGCGCCAAATCCATAAATGGTCGTTCGGACGGAACACGAGCCGTTGTGCCATGTCGAGCACCATGCTGACAAGGAACAGAGGAGTGCTGCCCGAGGCCAAGAACCACCATGGTTCCGAACCGCAAACAAGCATCAAAATTGTTGACACACCCCATGATCGCCACTATGGCCGCCAGATATTTGTATGTTGCCCCCACAGCCAGAGCCGCCCTTCCTCACCATCGTGGGCCCCCAAGCAGCGCACCACCAAGGGCTTCCTCACACTGGTTGGTGTTGGGGGTGGAGGCAACATTGGAATGGCCTGCAGATGCGGAGGAGGAGGATATATGCCATGGTCATCTAAGATGAGGGGTGGCACGATGAAAGAGACCATTGACTCGCAAGGAGGGCGTGCTATCATTATCGTTGTTGGGGTGACGCACTCCAAGAACACCAAATGCGGAGGAAGCGGAGCTGGCATGAAGACGATGCGAAAAAAGAAGTTTCTTAGGCGTCCGGGTGAAGGTGGGTGTTCTATTTATATGGGGATCCTCATAGGACAAAATTGGAAGCGAATGGAAACCCCCGCTTCATGCTTGCAGGACCAGGTTATATCCAACGGTAGGAGGGTGGAGGGCACCCTCGAAAAGGGGAACAAATCCCATTGTCTAATGCTCGGTACACCACATGTCGTTTTCATCAATCAAACATGAACCGAGGCGGCTCCTCGACTTTCGTGAATGTTGGTGCTACCATTCACAAAGAAGCGCGGGGGAGCACCTACTTTTTTAGAGGAAAAGGGAGATGGGACTCCCTGATTTCGTCGCAAGAATGAAACCCAATAGTAGCATACATCAGCTCTCTTAGAGGAGCAGTTCATAAGAAAAGCAAAGAGTAAATGAACATTATTTAAGCCCCACCCTGAGGGGAAACATGAAACCCTGATAGACAAGCCACACAAGTAGAAAATACTGCTCATAGGTGATCTGCAAAATAGATTTCCTGTCTTCAGTGGCGGTATAGATGGACCTTGAGGTGACCAGCAGGCAACTAGGGTTGAAATGGGGCTGACAATGATGGATTAGTCTTCTGCAACTTTCTTCTTCACACGGGATCTAGTGGCTGAGTCATCAGCAATCTTGAGCTTGTCCCATCGATCAGATGGCACGCAGTTGTGTGTTGCAGGGGTCAGCCACTTGTGATGACCAATGGCTTCCTCGGGTACTCCATCAATTTTGTTTCAAAGGTCGAGAGTCTCTCCCTTTCACGCCCAAGATGCGACCCTATCCTCAATTTGGCACGAGGGCCTCGTCAGGGATAGAAGCGCATCTCGTCGTGTCACAAGAATGGATATCGTTACAAGTACATGTACTGAAAAGAAGAGATATATATATAGAGTTGGCTTACACTCGCCACAAGCTACATCAGAGTCACATCAGTACATTACATAATCACCAAGAGTAAGAGCAGGGTCCGACTACGGACGAAAACAAACGAGAAAAGAAGAACGACGTCCATCCTTGCTATCCCAGGCTGCCGACCTGGAACCCATCCTAGATCGATGATGAAGAAGAAGAAGCAACTCCAAATGAACAATCAATGCGCTCGCGTCGAGTAACCTTTACCTGTACCTGCAACTGGTGTTGTAGTAATCTGTGAGCCACAGGGGACTCAGCAATCTCATTTCCAAAGGTATCAATACTAGCAAAGCTTAATGGGCGAGGTATGGTTAAGCGGTGAGGTTGCAGCAGCGACTAGCATATATTTGGTGGCTAAACTTACGAGTACAAGAAATAAGAGGGGGAAGATCTATGCATAGCGGACGTGAGCTACGAATGATCAAATGAATGATCCTGAACACCTACCTACGTCAGACATAACGCCACTGTGTCCTCGATCGGAGTAAGAACTCACGAAAGAGACAGTCACGGTTACGCACACAGTTGGCATATTTTAATTAAGTTAACTTAAAGTTATCTAGAACCAGTGTTAAACAAAGTTTCCACGTTGCCACATAACGACGGGCACGACTTTCCGAAAGATTTAACCCTGCAGGGGTGCTCCAACTAGTCCATCACAAATTACCACAAGCCGCATAGAAATCATCAATCACGAAGCTCGCGATCTCGTCGGATTCCCTAGTGGAAAACATCAACTCTGAGATTACCCAAAGCATCACCGGAATCCCGATGCACAAGATATTTCGTCAAAGGTAAAACTAATCCAGCAAGGCCACCCGACGTGTCGACGATCCCGATAGGAGCCGCGTATCTCGTTCTCAGGACACAGCGGATGGGTCACACTAGGAGAACCAAACCTCAGGTCGCCCCACGGTGGCCCCGTAGTCTGCCAATTTGGACCAACACTCATGAGGAGCACTGACCCGGGGGTTGATTAAATTATCCTCGGGGTCCGGAAAGTCCCTATGCAATTTTATTAGGTGTTTAGGCAAATGTAGTACCAAAGTTGGGCCTTGCCAGACCAGTCTTAATCTAAAACGAATTATCAAGGGGGTCCCCATAACAACCCCGATCGTGTTAGGAGCGCTCAATTATGGAACATAACACCGGTAGCCGAAACTAAGGGGGCAAAGGTGGAACAAAACACCAGGCTAGAAAGGCCGAGCCTTCCACCTTTTACTAAGTATATAGGTGCATTAAATTAAATAGCATTTAAATATGGTGATATAACAAGGAACCCATGTCTTCACATCGAAGCAACTGCACCTGCAACTAGCAACGCTAACACAGGGTTAAGCAAGCAGTAACATAGCCAATCAGTGGTTTGCTAGGTTGAACAGGTTGAGGGTTTCATGTCATTGTTGAGAGGCTGTTATTTAACATGTGGTAGGCAACGAGACATAAACGAAAGCATCGAAATAACTAGCATGGCAATGATAGTAATAGTATCTGGGGAAATGGTCATCTTGCCTGAGATCCCGCTTGGAAGAAGAATGCCTCCGTGAAGCAGACGAACCGATGTAGTCGAACGGGTCCTCACAATCCAGCACGCTGCGGAACTCTATCGAGACGAAGCAAACCGGAAACACAAATCAACACACGGAATTCACCACACGATGCACAACACATATGATGCATGAGCAGCTGAATACATGCAAGACAAGGCATGACAATCCACACAATCAAACACTACACATTAAGTGAAGTTCAATATGCAACGAGTTGCATATTGACTAAACTCCATGTTTATTTATTTAGTTCTCTCCCGATTAATTACACCGCAATATTAAATGTGGTTACACATGGCAAGAGGTGAAGCATAATTAAACTACCTATCTAGGCATTTTAAATGAGGTCGGAAATGACACATAGCACCTCCGAGACGACCTCACATGTTAATTTATAATTCTGTCCAGATCTGAACTAACACATTTAATTAGTTGTTAAACAGCAAAACAAATAGGTTCACGTGATTCTACGCGTCATTTCAAGCAATTTACACATAGAGATCATCTCCAACGGAGCTACGGATCAAAAGATACAAGCACCGCAAGATATGATGGCATGAACGCAATATGTGTGCAACGGCGGTCACGAGCACTTCAAAACATACAACCAGCAAGAGAAAATGAAACTACACGAGATTCTAAGCAAGTTTCATATAGGACACGTTCAAATCGGAGCTACGGTTCAACAACTACGAGCAAAACAAGAAATGACTACAATCTGCCAAAATGAGCCACATAACATTTTCTACACCCCACAACTACGAGCTACACAACTCAAATATAATAAACCAAGGCATGACACGAAAGAGCACAAGAAGCACTACTACAAACAACTAACAACAACTAACATGGCATCATGGATCACTAGGGAAAAAAGACACAAAATAGCATCTCACACACTATTTCAAACTTAGTGAAAATTACACCTCATGAAAGTGCAGTTTTCGATCTGAAGCTATATTGACAGCAGCAAAACCAATAGCTACAGGACTCCTAATGGCATGAAAATTCACAGCAAGCTATAGAAACACAGGACTACAACTTACTCCATTGGACCAACCTCAAAAGAGCTACAGATCATAAGATACAAGCAAGACAAGACAACAACAAAATATAACATTCCAGACTTAGAAATATTTCAGCTCCTCCAAATCAGCAATATTTCAGCTACTGCATGGTAGTATGTAGTATTCCTGTCACCCTCTTTAATATGTCTATCTCTGGACCTTTGTTTGGCCTTAATTTTCTCTTGGAGCCAAATTTTCTAAAGTTCAGAATGGACAAATCCCATTCTAGTAGATTCTGCTTCATAAAGAACACATGTCTAAGATTTGATATCCAGAGAGTCAAATTCTTCAAGGAGAATTTTCTTATATCTCTTGAGACTAGCTTCTTCATTAGAACTCCAGCCTTTGGTAACTTTCCTAAGACACCTAATCTTATTTTGCCAATTTTCTAGAGGGGATCCAGGGAGAGTATTGGAAGCCCAGATTTTCTTAACCAGAGCTGAGAAATCTTCCCTCAAGAGCCACCATTTTTCAAATTTGTAGCTATCACTTCTGGAAGGTTGATCTACAGCTGAATCCCAGAGGAGAGTGGTGTGGTCACTACCAAATCTAGGTAATGCTCTACAGGAAGCTAGAGGGATCATATGATCTAGTTCAGTGTTACAAAAGAGCCTATCAATTGTGGACATAATAAGATCCACCTGATTGTTGGCCCAGGTAAATTTTCTAGTAGATAGTTTAATTTCGAGTAAGCTCCAAATTTCAATCCAAGCATTAAAATTATCACTCCACTTCACACCATTACTTTTATCTCTAGCATTCCTAACTAAATTGAAATCTCCCCCAATAAGGGTGGGAATATCCACCTTTATAAATAGAGAGTGGAGTTCAGAGATAAAAGCCTCTTTTCCTTCCTCACAGGGGAGCCATAAGTTGTTATAATCCTAAAAGTATGGCCACTGGATTTCATTTTGAGTAAGTAACTAACAGAGAAATCTAGATGAGACCAAGAAAGTACCTCAAAAAAATATCTACATCTATAACCACCAGGATGCCTCCAACAGACCCTTTAGATGGGAGATGGTGCGAGACAAAATCTCTATTGCCTACTATGGATTTTAGATATGAAGCGAAAAATTCTTATTTTTTGGCTTGAAAACCCAGGACAGAAGCATGATTTTTTATGATAGTTTCTATGATCAAGGGTTTTCTACCACGGGCAGAAATGTCTCTAATATTCCAAAAAGAGCATTCATGTAGAAACTATGTATCTCGGGTGCTTGCCCCTTCCATGTTTGCAAACTAGAGATGACAAACCTTCATTTGGACTAGAGTGAAGATCAAAAAAATTATCACTATCATTAGGAGAGGTGAGTTCAAAATTAGGGCCCACATCCCCCTTTTTGGGAAATATTGACATAAGTGCTAACAGAATCTTCTAGTGGGGTTTGTGTAGGACAAGAACCCACGGTTTTCTCCTGGCACAAATCATTGCCAACACTAATTAGACTATGAGTAATTTTTGGAACATCAATTTCTACTCCTACTAAATTGGCAACTGAGATAAAAGCTAGATCATTGAATGATGAGAATGGGAGTTGGTTTTTACCTTGACCATTGATCTTTTCCAGGTTTTGCCTCTTCTTATGGTGTTGGGCTTCTTCCAGGATGGGCCTGGTATCCCGAGCAATCCTGGAACTAGCCCTGGAAGCTTGCACATGCCCCCATTTAGTGGAGGTCACTTTCATGGACTTAGTCACGGTAAGGAAGTCTAGATTGCAGTGCTGCACAATGAGTGGGTCATTATCAACATCAGCAGGTTTGACAGTCTCACCACCAACAGTTTTCATAGTACCATCCATCAAGTTATCTATGTTTTCATGAGACATTAGTTCATCATCTTCCATCATTTCCATCTCTTTCAACAAGTTGAATCCAACAACATCCCCTTGAGTAGAGTTTAGCAAAAGCTCCAGGTTTTTCAACCTGGAGGTGTATTGAGATTCAGGGAGTTGATCTTTCACGAGGGAAGTGGGAGTGGAGCCTCCAATGGAGTGGTTCCTAGTGTGTGACTCAGACCTGTTTGCAGCAACAGACCCAGCAACAGACCCATGGTTAGACCGAGCTCTAGAAATTTTGTGTGGTACAACATCCTCAAATATGTTATCTCTTGGACCAGAGTCTGTGGATATTTGATCACCAAATGTAGGATTGGTAGAGGAAGAAGTATCTCTTCTAGCAGCAGGTGGTTCTACTTCAATTAACAATTTGTAGATTTTACCATCAATCCCAAATAGTCTTTATTCTGGAATTCTGGAATGATCTTTACATGATATCTTCACACTGATAGAGTCATAGAAGTTCAAGAAGTTATGTTGCCAGTCCACATCAACCAGCACTCTAAGTGTTGAGGTGATTTGGTCCAGCATGGACCACTCACACCACCTGGTTTTGACCTTCTTAATTTTAGTCGAGACTTCCTCCAAGACATCTTCTCCTTCAATGTTACCTTTCCAAACTTCTACTTTGACAGATACATTCTCTTTCTTAAGGCCAAAACAAGGATAACCAACCACGTGATCCACATCAATTTCTGGTGTGAATTTAACCAAGAAGGTCCACTCATCTAGGGCATTGATGGGCCATGGCCACTTGGTTTTGTATATCTCTGCAAATTCTTCAGCTAACTCCTGCTTATTCACACCTCCTTCTTCAATAAGGACAATTCCAACATTCTTCAAGTTTCCTTGGTGTTGGGAGTTGACATCTGGGGCATCAACATGATAGAAACCAAGACCAGGAGCAGCACTTCCAACAAATCTTGCAGAGGTGTGTGGTTTCTTCCTAGTGGGGCAATTTTTGACTTTGTGAGTTACCATGTTACATATAATGCAACATTTAGGCTTCAGACATTTATCCACATGGTGTTCAGGGTCTCCATAGTTGTAGCAAACTACACATGCATATGACACGAGTTCAAAATTAGCAGAGGAAGAGTTTCTAGGGATCTAATCTTGCTTCTTCTTCTGCACATGCTTGGACTGATTTTTACTACTAGTTTGATTCCCTGAGGAGGAAGGATGGGATTCCCCTGATCCCCCAAGTCCACTCTGTCCTGATTAACCTTGGAGGTGGGGAGTTTGACCAAACCAAGGCTGCTGCTAAGCATGCCAAGCTTGTGGAGGGTATGGAGTGGGTAATTGCCCTCGGAATCCCCATGAAGGAGGAGCCCCTAGGAAACCATACCCAGAGAATTGAGGAGGAGGAGGTTCCTGCCCTGGATCCATTTGCCATTTGAGGAGGGGGAGCTCCCACTTTTCCAAAGAAACACCCTTTGGGAAGGCCCATTAAGGATTGGGCCCTCCCACGAGTAGGTGGCCTCCTCTTCCTTAAGTCCACAAAGTTAATGAAAGGGTCGGGATGTGGCGGCTTAATGGGAACCGTTGTGTGACGAGCAAAACATATTGACCAGCCAAAGGCGCATCAAAATATCATGCACAATAAATATGGTGCCAAGGGAAAAGGGCATTTAATGAAGTTGCAATATACATACCATAGGACACCGTAGGCCTACATATAGTATGTGGTAAAATGCGATCATGGAGGTGGTGCGTGTTCCTCCATGTGATAAGGTACACAACCTATAAAATGGACGAGTATGACAACACACGATTTCTCTTTGACAAGCAGAAACTTCAAACACCAATACACTAGCAGAAGGAACCCACCATAGCATAATAATGGTAAAGGGTACTCGAGTGCCTCATGCACGTGCTGTAACATGCGATAAGCCGCCTCACATCAACCTGTTTAGTCAAGATGGTCACCTGGGCTCCATCCCCACATTATTTGTGTGTGTTCACAAGAGTAGGAACGACCACAATGGTACCCCGACACTATATAAGGGGAGGGTCACGAACATCGAAAGACAACTCCCACAACTAGAGAAAAGCAACACTTATAGGAGTAGGAGAAAGGGAATGCTAGGGTTGATAGGACTAGCCACATATTATGCTTTGAGAATTACCAAAGCTCTTGCAAGTATACCCCAAGATCGCTCGAGCATATGTAAACACCACCATATTATACACATCAACCAACCAAGAACAGAAGTAGCATATTACTCCAGAATGCAGCATGAATGTGTATAAATATTTGTGTCTCCTTGTCTTTGGTATCGAGAGGAAGACTAAGTTTTTAACTCCTTGTATAAAGAAAAAAAACAGGGTATAATTGATCCCACATGTCTAGAGTTGGCATTGTCACAATAATATTGTTTCCTCTTTTCTTCTAGTCACCTCTCTCTCTCATCATCATTCGTTTTGTCAACTTCCCTTCCATTCCTCATCCCTCTCCATCACCCTCCACTCTCTTTCCTTACCCTAGTGAGAACCGTGTCGAGATCCTCGACAATACTGCACACTGTAGTAGTGCAAATATCATATGCGGCCGGATCCGCACATCAGCGACCGTTGGTGGTGCGTAACTAGAGAGGATCACACTCCATCGTAGCCACACTCCTTAGATCTACCACCATTGTTGTTGTTCTCCGTCATTGCCTTGAGATGTCAGGTAAGGTTGTCGCCGCAACGTGATAATGCATTCTACTATTTGTCAGGACATTATCGCCATACGTTCACTTCCTCTGTGCCACCTTCTAGCCTTATCCTAGCCACCGCCACGCTCCTTAGATCTGCCACCATTGTCGTGTTTCCACCATTTCAGCCCCTCGAGAGCCTTAGGTTGGATCATCGTCGCACCTCTTTCCACTATAGTTGCCAGGAAGCTTATTACAAAATACCATGTGGGCCATAGTCAATATTGTCGTGTCATAGGCATCATCTTATCGATGTCGGCACTCAGCTTCTCCTTCACCTTGCCACTAGTAACCTTGGCTTACTTTCCATTTTACGCTTCCTTACTCCTTGCTAACACATTTTCCTCCACTCACATTCTTTATAGTGGATGGCACAGAGACTCATGTGGAAAGAAGAAAGATCAAAAGTTTTGAAACTTAAATAATAATGTGACCAAAGTTATTGCTATCTAGGAATTTCAACACCTTAGTAATTACAACCTCTATAGACTCCATGTTTGTTTTATACTTTTGAAAACAATATGATTTTATGCACACACTCTATATTGACATTGATATTTCAGTCATATGCCACATTGTTTTAGTAAGTACATGCCCAGATTGTTGTGAGTGTTTCCCTTTGTAGGTGAATGCAACGCCTATATATACCAAGTTACCAACTCGAACTCATGTTGATTACCACATATTAATTACTTCATTTCAAAATAAAGTCTTCTAAAATTTATTATAAGTCAAACCTTTACCCTATTTGTAAATAAAATGATAACATCGAATATGGTTGTTCGTAGGAGGCCACATGTTTTCTATGGGTAGTGTCAACACAATAATTTATGGTAAGTATAAGCTTCATGTGCGTCGTTTTAAATAGAACAGAAAATACCATAAGAATAAACTTAAATAGATAAATTTGGTTAATAAAAAGTGCACTAATACCCCACAGATGAAAATTATATGTTAACCTTTTAGGTCATACTCTATCAGTTCCAAATTACTTAAAGTCATAGGTTCTCTCAAGTCAAACTAATTTATGTTCGGTCAACTCTAAAGAAAATTATGGAAAGTATCGACGCAATAATTACAAGAGGGATTCAAATCTAGAAGAGAGGCAAATCTTCCATAAAAACGTGGTCAAATATGTTAAGGCGATATATTTAAACCTAAAGACCCTAATGCTATGTTTGGATGTCGACTTTGAGGTGTTAAATTCGGTATTGACATTCGCCACTCCCGAATACTAGTGTTTGGGTGGTCATAGATATTGAACCGTGGCATTGAATCTCAATATTAGCCGTAGCCCGAGAATGCTTCGCACCCTCCGCCTAAATACTTTGCCCTCGCACTCGGTTTTGGGCTGATTCCCTCCACTCCATACCCCTTCGGCCCTTCCCCTCTCGAGAACAGTCCAGTGGGGGAATGACCTCATGAGATGAGGGGAGAAGCGGCGGCTAGCGGAAGTGCAGGTGAGCCCTGGCCTCGCCCCTCCTCCCCCTACCTCGCCTCTCCGGCCAGCAACAGCCTTGGCCTTGGCCCTCTCGACCTTGACCCTGTAGCTACGGCACGGTGAGCCCCGGCACGCTGCAGAACCTTCCCCCATCACCGATCTCATCCTCCGCATCTGCCCCATCCACCGATATCCTCCTCCTCTGCTTCTTCCCCATCCGATCATCTTATCCGCCCCTTCCCCTTCCCCAACCCATCCCCACCCACCCCGTCTCCTCCCTCTCCGCCTGGGCCCCATGCTTCCCCGCCCTGTCTATGTCTGATCCCAATTCCACATCGTCCATGTTCGATCCCAATCATGTAGTAGGAGCAGGTCACTTCCCTATACACCACGGTGGTATCAACTCGCCTTCGTTTTAAGAAAATATGAAATCCTAAGTATTTCTTTCCAATTTGCAGGCTTTTTCAAGGCCAACACATCCTGTATGCAAATAGAAGGTTTGTGAGCAACAAATTCATACCTTTTGCTCTCCCAGGTTTTTTTTATATTGCCATGTCATTACATGCGACTGCTTTTGTTTACTAATTTGATGACTTTCTAGTGGATATTGAATGATCTGCTTGGTTTTATTTAGAAGGCTTATTGGACCATGTCAAATATGGCTTGGTATATTAGTTGTGTGATGATAAAAGGATGCATAATTTTTGAATGCTTGTTGCACCTTGTTCTGCTTTATATGTGTGTTGTTTCATATTTTTTGAATACTTCTTGCACTATGTCAAATTAGCTTGGTTTATTTACTTGTGTCATTGAGTGATGCATACATCTCTAAGCTCTGAATTATATTGTAGTTGTGCCATGTCTGAGTTAGACATGGTTTCTTTTAGAAATTTGTTAGGACTTACCTCACATGGACTAACGAAATGGACATTGCACTATTGGAGGTCCTGGTTGAGGATCACAACAATGGTGATCGTGCCCAAAATGGATGGAAGTCCCATGTATATGTTGCTGTCATAACCAATGTACGTGATAAGTGTAACGAGACCATCACGAAGGAAAACATCATTTCAAGGTGCAAAACTTTTGAAAAGCACTATGAGGCCCTTAGCAAGATGCTATCTCAGAATGGATTTATATGGGATTGGGTTAATCATAAGCTTTCAATTGATAGTGCAGATGTGTGGACTAAATATGTGGCGGTAAGAAATTTATCAATTGCACATTTTTGATTGTATTGCAAGATATGTATACAACCGTTTGACAATTTCTTTGTTTGTGTGTGTGTGTAGGCTAACAACAAAAAAGTATTTTACAAGAACAAGGTCATTAAGAATTGGGATGCTATCACCACCATATACTCAAAGGATCATGCAAATGGTCAAGGTGCTGTCATGCGTGCTCAAACTATTTTAGAACAAACCGCAGGACCAACTGAAGATTGTCCTTAAGTGCGAAAAAACAAAGAACTGGTGATGCTATCGTGTGCTTACTTGGGGATATGAAAGGCTCATTTCATGATGCTATGAAGTCACTTGAGCCTTTACATATGCCTCAGGTTACACCTCCCACTGAAATTCTTGCTACATTTGAAATGATCCCTCAATTGGCTCGTACTGACATATTGCAATCTTATGGTAAGTTGATCCTTAGCGAACGCTTGTAACAAGTGCTTCTTGAGCTTCCCATGGACTTCAAGAAGGAATGGCTGCTGATGTTGAATTACAAGAATGTCTCTCGATGGATAATATGTATGCATGTTGCTACTTTTAATCTCTCCCTAGATGTTTGTATTGTTGATGCACAAGACTTGTTATGTGTTCTAAGTGGTGTGAGGCTTGTCATAATATGTAATGTTGTTGCCAAGGTTATCACAATATGTTGTTGTCAAGTTCATCATGATATGCTACTGTTGCATATTGAAATGATCCTATTTTACATGTTTTTTGAACAATTGATATTCTTGTTACATTCATCATAATGTGTTGTTGTTACGTACAGTTGCGCCTAGTTTTTCGATGTTTTTGAACAGTTCATGTTGTTGTCAAGTTCATTATAATATGATGATGTTACATACAAGTTGCCAAGTTGAGTATAATTAATTATTCTTGTATTTGTCGGTGAATACTCACAACATAAGCCATGGGTAGGCTAACGAAGGTAGGAACCGAAGTGGCACCGGAGGGCGCTCGGGGCGAGGTTGGTACAAGCATGGAACGCACGATGTACCCAGGTTCAAGGCTCTCCGTAGAGATAATACCCCTAGTCCTGCCGGAGTGTATGATATGTGTGGATGGGATTACAAGTTGCTCTTGGAGCTGTATTGCGGAGGAGGAAGAAGGAGCAGCCGGCTTTTCTCTGCCTCTCCTATGTGGTTAGTGTGTGTGTGACCAGTTGGCCGACCCTCTGCATGGAGGGGGGCCGGGGAGTTTTATAGACAAACCCACCGGCCTACAATATGGATAAAGGGTACAAGAGTGGGACCCGGCTGGCAGCCTCGCCAACTGGCCAGGGGGCCCACGGGGGTCTTGCCTTGTCGCTTGAGGGCCCCGCCGGCTACGAGGTCCCGTCTGGCTGTGGGACCCGCCGGCTAGCCAATGAGGCTCTCGCGTAAGGTTGACGCAGGACACGTGTGGCACGTCCGGCGTCGTCCAATGAGATTCGTCATGGGCAGACAGTACGGCCGCCTCCACGGTTCCCACCCCAAGTGCAGTAATGGAGTGGGAGTTTGACGGGCCGACACTATGCTGGGTGATGGATCAGAGCCGGGGGAGGTCAGCAGCGTGGCCGCCGACGCTGGTACCCTCCATGCACTCCGATCCAGTACCTTTGCTGATGCGTAGCCACCTTTAATCGTAGGGCCTCGTCATGACCTACGATATGATGTGACTTGAGATCCCCGGCCGGCTAGCCTGTTTGACTAGCCGGCCTAGGCACGGCCGCCTCGTCCCTAGCCGGCTGGCTTGGCCTAGGCGGCCATGAAGAGGTAGTCGTCTTGCCTCTAGCTGGAAGGTGTTGCCTGGCCGGCCAGAGAGTTGGCCGTCTCGCCCCCCAGCCAGTAGGTGTCGCTGACTGGCACTCTTTGGCAATAGCTAGACGAATGCTGATTCTGTGACAACAAACCTTCCCTTGCAACAACACCAGAAGAATGATGCTAGCACTCCCCAACAACGAAACTAGAAGAATGTTGTTGATGGCCCACCAGCGCGTGGGTTCGCAGCAGTTTTTGAGGGTAGAGTATTCGACCCAAATTTGTTGATCGCCAAACAGGAGGTGAGAGAATACTCTCGAGTATTAGCAGCTGAGTGTGTCAGATTCAACCACACCTGAAAGGTTAGTATCTGCAAGCAAAGTAGTAGCAGCAAAGTAACGAGTAACGATAGTGGCAAGGAACAACAGTAGTGACAGCAGTAGCAAATAGCAACAGTAGCAAGCGACAGTAGTAGCAACAGTAGCAACAGAGCAAGACAAGTAACAGCAGCAGAGCAAGACAAGTAACAGCAGCAGTAGGACAAACTCATAGGCAATGGGTCGGTGATTTGTTTGGATGATATTCATCATGCAACAGTTATAAAACGGAGAGATATGTGGCTAGCTCCCGTTCGTCAATGTGATGTGGGCATGCATTCCGTGTGTCATCAAACGTGCTTAGGGAAAAGAACTTGCATGACATCTATTGTCCATCCCTCCCGTGGCAGCGGGGTCCAAAAGGAAACTACGGGATATTAAGGTTGTCCTTTTAATAAAGAACCGGACCAACGCATTAGCACTTGGTGAACACATGAACTCCTCAAACTATGGTCATCACCGGGAGTGGTTCCGGTTATTGTCACTCTGGGGTTGCCGGATCATAACACATAGTAGGTAACTACAACTTGCAAGATCGGATCTAAAACACACATATATTGTTGACAACATAGTAATTTCACATGTGAAATCATGTCACTCGGGCCCTAGTGACAAGCATTAAGCATGGCAAAGTAGTAGCAACATCAATCTCAGAACATAGTGGATACTAGGGATCAATCCCCATCAAATCTAACTCGATTACATGATAGATCTCATCCTACTCATCACCGCCCAGCGAGCCTACGAATAGATTACTCACGAACGACGAAGAGCTTCATGGAATTGGAGAGGGAAGAAGGTTGATGATGATGATGGCGATGATTTCCCCTCTCCGGAGCCCAAAACGGACTCCAGATCTGCCCTCCAGATGAAGAACAAGTTGTGGCGACGCCTCCGTATCGCAAACGCGACAAACTTCTCTTTTTATTTTTTCTGGGACGAAAGTGAACTTATAGAGCTGAGATTGGGGGCGGCAGAGCCGTGTGGGCCTCACAAGCTTGCCCACCGCCACGAGGGGGGGTGGCGGTGGCAGGGCTTGTGGCCCACTGGCCCACCCCCTCAGGTGGATCTTGGCACAAGTATTTTTCATATTTTCCAAAAATGTTCCCCGTAAATTTTCAGGACGTTGTGAGAGCTTTGATTTCTGCACAAAAATAACACCAAGGCAATTCTGCTGAAAACAACGTCAGTCCAGGTTAGTTCCATTCAAATCATGCAAATTAGAGTCCAAAACAAGGGCAAAAGAGTTTGGAAAAGTAGATACGATGGAGACGTATCAACTCCCCCAAGCTTAAAACCTTGCTTGTCCTCAAGCAACTCAGTTGACAAACTGAGAGAGAAAGAAAAACTTTGACAAACTCTGTTTGATCTTGTTGTTGCAACTATGTCTAACTCATAACCCAAATTTCAACAAGATCACAAGTTAACCACATAAGCAAGTGACACAAAGGTCTCACGGTAAACTAATATCAATGGCATAATCAGCTAACGAGCAAATAATAATGAGTTTCAAATACCAACACTTCAATCAAAACAAGCATGAAGCAATATGAATAGGTGGTATCTCGCTAGCTCTTTCTGAGACCGCAAAACAAAAATGCAGAGCACTTTCAAAGATCAAGGGCTGACTAAACATTGTAATTCATAGCAACGAAGATCCAGTCATAGTCATACTCAATATCAATCAAAAGCAAAGCTTAAAAATGACAGAGGTGCTCTCTAATTGGTGCTTATAGTAGAGGAGGATGACTCAACAGGAAAATAAATAGACAGGCCCTTCGCAGAGGGAAGCATTGATTTGTAGAGGTGCCAGAGCTCAAGCTTTGAAAGCAGAGATAATAATTTTGGGTGGCATGCTTTCATTGTCAACGCAATGACCAAGAGTTCTCAATATCTTCCACGCTACTCATGCTATAGGCGGTTCCCAAACAGAAAAGTAAAGTTTTAACTCCCCCACCACCAATCAATCACACTCCATGGCTAGCCGAATCCTCGGGTACCGTCGATACTAACATCAATCCTGGGGGAGTCTTGTTTTACAGTTATGTTTTCGATTTAAGCGTGGAACTAGGCATTCCAATTACTGGTCCCTTTCTCGTGAATGACAAGGAATAAACACATGTCGAGGATAACACTCCTAGCATGGAAGATACCAATAGCCCTCTGTCACCACATGAGCGGTTCTGGCATGCAAAACAAATTATTTCTTGAAGGTTTAGAGAGTGGCACATGCAAATTTACTTGGAACGGCAGGTAGATACCGCAAATAGGTAGGTATGGTGGACTCTCATGGAAATTTTTTTGGGTTTATGGAAGTGAATGCACAAGCAGTATTCCGCTTAGTACAAGTGAAGGCTAGCAAAAGACTGGGAAGCGACCAACTAGAGAGCGACAACGGTCATCAAGATGCAATGAGTTTGACTAACATGGAATGCAAGCATGAACATGATATAAATCACCATGAACACGAACATCATAGAGGCTATGTTGATTTTGTTTCAACTACATGCATGAACATGCGCCAAGTCAAGCCACTTGAAACATTCAAAGGAGAATACCATCCTATCATACTACATCATAGTCATCTCAAAATCTATGTTGGCATTCAAGAAAAACCATTATAAACTCTCAGCTAAATAAGCATGGCATCAGAAACTATGATCTCTAAGTTGTCATTGCAAACATGGTTCTCTCATAACAAAGCTGAATCTGGGTCGATAAGCTAGTCATATTTACAAAAACAAAATAGATAGAGTTCATACCAGCTTTTCAGTCTCAGTCACTTCGTCATATATCATCATTATTGCCTTTCACTTGCACGATCGAACGATGTGAACAATAATAAGAGTGCTCGTGCATTGGACTAAGCTGAATCTGCAGGCAAACACAAAGGAGAAGACAAAGTAATATGGTTCTTTGAAAGCTAAACAGGTATGCATGCAAGAGCCACTAAACATTGTAACCAATATCTTCTACCTAGACCCAAAGAAAAAGAAAACTATTTACACGGGAAAGCTCCCAACAAGCAAAATAAGAAAGAAAAATATTTTTGGTTTTTCTCAAAAGGACACAAAACAAGAAAACAAAAATAAACTAGCATGGATAATACAGTGGCAAAGTGTGAACACCGGCTAATAAAGTGAAAGCATAAGCATGAATGTGAAGTCGGTGAGAACACGTACTTCCCCAAGCTTAGGCTTTTGGCCTAGCTTGGTCTACTCCCATGGTGGGAAATCACCAACTCTTGGATACTCCGGAGCAGACTATGGATGCCACTGCTGTGTGATCTCCTCTGTCTCCCACTGATAAACTGGCGTCTGATACTCGACTGTCGGCTCGGGCACGGGCACCTGTGGTTGGGCCAAGCCCCAATATGCGTAGATGTCCGAGGGCATAATAGTGTACCTACATGCATGAAGATCAAACAAAGAAGGAGCAGGCAAAGTAATAGTCTCTCGAGTACCCTGACTAAATACCAGGTTATAAATCATACGTCTAGTAGCATCTCTATCCAAAAAATCATGGCGAACCATGCTGTCATAATCCAGATATTTTTCAGGGAGAGGCATTTCTCCTTCCCCTCCCAGTATAATGGGTATCTCAAAGTGTCTGGCAAGACGGGTAACGTAGATACCTCCATAGACAACACCCTTGGAACGGTTGGTGTTCAACCGCTAGGCTACTATAGCACCTAGGCTATAAGTCTTATCGTTATAAAGGCCTTCGCGCAAAACCACAAGGTCTGGAGAACTAAGTGATCCAGCCTCCCCACGGCCAATCAAACATTTTCCCACAAATAATGAGAAGTACCGAAGCACAGGAAAATGTATGCTAGCAATTCTAGCGCGAGACACTCCTCTCTCCTCTCCAACAGCAATAGAACCAATGAAATCCTCCAAGTCCCGTGGACGAGGGTCATGGATATCCCCAACATAAGGTAATTTGCATACATTGCAAAAGTCCTGTAGTGTCATGCACTGGGGGATGTTGTATATCATGAACTCAACCATGGGAAGATTCTTCCTTGGATAAAAGTTGAAGCTTTGAACGAAAATATTGGTGAGGAGGAGGTATTGTGAGCACTTATCTACAATGAACGTAGTAAGACCTGCGTTCTCCACCAAGTAATAAAAGTCTTCATAAAGCCCAACGGCGCGCAGAAATTCATCACTTGGCCACTCGCATGCTCGAACTTCTGTGACTCGAGGGACTACGTACTTGGGGTGGTTCTTCTCATCCTCCTTGGGGTTACAGCTTGAAGAGCCTCTCAAGAACCTCCTCATCTTTTCCTTTTTCTAGCTCTAAAAAATTCTGAAATTTTTAGAGACTTTGAAAGAAAAGTGAATAAAGATTAACCCAACTTCTAGCAACTACTCCTACTAGTGCCTAGAGACCGTATCACGCTAATACTACTTGGGACCAGCTAAAATCAACATTTCTAGATCAAGAACAGGGTCACCAAGGTAGCAAGAATATGCAAAGGATACAACACTAGAGCAAAAACTAATTGGACCAATGGAGGAGTCACTTACCAAGGAGTAATTTCCCCAAAACGGTTCGGAGAATGGTGCTTTGAGCAAGGAGATCGAAAATCACAGCCAAATGAGCAAGAACACGGGTTTGAGCTGCGAAACATTTTTTTCTAGAGGTGGAAGAAGAGGATGGGAGCTGGAATAAGTGGAGGGGGTTCCTGTGGGCCCCACAAGCTTGCTCTCCGCCACCAGGGGGTGGCGGTGGCAGGGCTTGTGGCCCACTGGTCTGGCCCCCAGGCCAGCTCTCAGGCCCAAAAAATTTCAAATATTCCAGAAAAAATCATACTAAATTTTTAGGACCATCGGAGAACTTTTATTTTCGAGGTATTTTTCTCCGGGACGCTAAAACAGAAAACAGGAAAAGCTAAACTAATTCCATCATTTTTCTTCTAAGGAATAGAAAATGAAAGCTCAAACAGAGGTATGTGACTCTTTGATTCATCCATTTCATGGTCATCGAAAGAAATCCGTCAATGGGGTTGATCAAGTCCTCATGACAAAACCTTCTCGAATCGCAAGAGAGAACGGAGAATTTTCGAATAGCCACTACGTCACCTCAATGGGGATATGTATCTCCCCAACAAGCAAATCATACTTCATCTTGACATGAGGAATAGGGCATTCAAAGCTCCCAATAAGAATCGATGAAGTCTTTTCGATAGCATTGATGCAATGAACTTGATATCGTTTCTTCGGAAAGTGCACTATGTGCTCATTACCGTTGACATGGAAAGTGACATTGCCTTTGTTGCAATCTATAATAGCCCCTGCAGTGTTTAAAAAGGGTCTTCCGAGGATGACAGCCATGGAATCGTCCTCGGGAATATCCAAGATAAGAAAGTCTGTTAAGATAGTGGTATTAGCAACCACAACAGGTACATCCTCGCAAATGCCGATAGGGAAAGCAGTTGATTTGTCGGCCATTTGCAGAGAAATTTCTGTGGGTGTCAACTTATCCAACTCAAGTCTACGATAAAGAGAGAGCGGCATAACACTGGCTCCAAGGTCACATAAGGCAGTTCTTACGTATTTTCCTTTAATGGAACAAGGTATAGTGGGCACTCCAGGATCACCAAGTTTCTTAGGAGTTCCACCTTTGAAAGTGTAATTGGCAAGCATGGTGGAGATCTCCAGATCTGGTATCTTCCGTTTATTAGTCACGATATCCTTCATGTACTTGGCATACGGAGCCATCTTGAGCATATCAGTTATCCGCACCTGCAGAAAGGTGGGTCTTATCATCTCAACGAAGCGCTCAAAATCCTCATCATCCTTTTTCTTGGATGGCTTAGGAGGAAAGGGCATAGATCTCTGAACCCATGGCTCCCTTTCTTTACCATGCTTCCTAGCAGTGAAGTCATTCTTATCGTATCTCCTAGGTTGTGGGTTATCAGGATTAACCATAGGTTCAATCTCCACATCCTCATCATTGCTAGGTTGAGCATCATTATGAACATCACTGTCCGTATTGTCACCAGGTTCATGTTCATCACCAGATTGTGTTTCTGCATCAGACGCAGAAATATCATTAGGTTCTTCAGGTGTGATAGTATTTGGTGAACTGGCATGTAGGTTTCTATCATCCTTCTTCTTCTCCTTAGGATGACTGGGTGTATCAGCATTGATTCCTTGAGAATCTTGATCAATTCTCTTAGGATGACCTTCAGGATACAAAGGTTCCTGAGTCATTTTGCCTCCTCTAGTAATGAATCTGACAGAGTTGTCATTTAATTAATTGAGCAGGTCATTCTAAGCTTTAAGTACTTGTTCTACCTGAGTAGTAATCATAGAGGCATGTTTACTCAGAAGCTTCAGACCATTGACATTTCTGTCTACACAAGCACTTAAATGGCTAAGCATACGAGTACTTTGTTCCAAATGTCTGCTAACATAATCATTGAAACTCTGTTGTTTGGCAACAAAGTTGTCAAATTCATCAAAGCATAGGCTAGCAGGTTTGTCAAAAGGAATATCACTCTTATCAAACCTACGCAGATAATTCACTTCTACTACTTGTATCGGGTTATCGAGACCATGGATCTCTTCGATAGGTGGTAGATTTTTGACATCTTCAGATCTAATGCCTTTCTCTTGCATATATTTCTTGGCTTCTTGCATATCTTCTGGACTGAGGAATAAAATACCTCTTTTCTTCGGAGTTGGCTTAGGAGGTGGTTCGGGAATAGTCCAAGCATTATCATTGATCAAGATGTTATTCAGTAGGGTCTCAGCTTGTTCTACAGTTCGTTCCCTAAAAACACAACTGGCACAACTATCTAGGTGGTTTCTAGAGGCATCAGTAAGTCTGTTATAGAGGATATCAAGTATCTTGTTCTTCTTAAGAGGGTGATCAGGCAAAGCATTCTGTAGCTGGACAAGCCTCCCCCAAGCTTGTGGGAGACTCTCTTCTTGGAGTTGAGCAAAGTTGTATATTTCCTGCAAGGCAGCTTGTTTCTTATGGGCAGGGAAATATTTCTCATAGAAGTACTAGACCATATCCTGGGGACTACTCACACATCCAAGAGCAAGAGAGGTGAACCAGGCTTTAGCGTCATCCTTTAGAGAGAAAGGAAACAGCTTAAGGATATAGTAGGGGGGAGAACTTCTCATTAGTGAAAAGGGTGGCTATATCGTGTAGTTTGGCAAGATGGGCTACGACCGTCTCAGACTCATAACCGTGGAAAGGATCAGATTCGACTAGAGATATTATCTCATGATCGACAGAGAATCCATAATCCTTATCGGTGATAAAGATAGGTGAAGTGGCAAACTTCGGGTCGTATTTCATCCTAGCTTTCAGAGACTTTTCCTTCCACTTGAGAAGTAATTTCTCAGTGTCATAGGCATCCTTACACGCAAGAAAATCCTAAGCTATCTCTCCCTCCATAATGTAACCCTCAGGTATATCATGCAATTCATATCTAGGAGAGCTAGATAAAACAGGAGCAAAAGCAGGTTCTATCTCAATAGTATCGGCAGTTTCAGAAGCATCACGAGCATTGGCAGTAACTCTAGCAATATGAGCATCAAGGAATACCCCTAGTGGAACATCAGGCAAAGTAGTGTCTCTAGCAGTATCAAGCATAGCATCATCAGGCAAAATAACATCTCTAGCATCATCAGGCAAAGCAGTATCAAGCATAGCATCTCTAGCAGTATCAAGCATAACATCATGAGGCATAACATCTCTAGCAGTATCAGGCATAGTATCAAGCATAACATCATCAGGCATAGCATCTCTAGTAGTATCATCATAAGCATCATCAAGCACATGTGACATATCAAGATTTCTAGCAGGAGGTGATGTCGCAAACTTACTCATAACTGAAGGTGAATCAAGTGCAGAGTTAGATGGCAATTCCTTACCTCCCCTCGTAGTTGAGGGCAAGACTTTGGTTTTCGGATCCTTCAGATGCTTCATAGTGATCAGCAGATATAAATCCCAAGTAACTCAGAGAACATAGCAATAGCTCCCCGGCAACGGCACCAGAAAAATGCTGACTGGCACTCTCTGGCAATAGCTAGACGAATGCTGATTCTGTGACAACAAACCTTCCCTTGCAACGGCACCAGAAGAATGCTGCTAGCACTCCCCGACAACGAAACTAGAAGAATGTTGTTGATGGCCCACCAGCGCGTGGGTTCGCAGCAGTTTTCAAGGGTAGAGTATTCGATCCAAATTTGTTGATCGCGAAACAGGAGGTGAGAGAATACTCTCGAGTATTAGCACCTGAATGTGTCAGATTCAACCACACCTGAAAGATTAGTATCTGCAAGCAAAGTAGTAACAGCAAAGTAGCGAGTAACAGCAGTGGCAAGGAACAACAGTAGTGACAACAGTAGCAAGTAGCAACAGTAGCAAGTGACAACAGTAGCAAATAACAACAGTAGCAGCAGAGCAAAACAAGTAACAGCAGCAAAGCAAGACACGTAATAGTAGTAGAGCAAGACAAGTAACAGCAGCAGAGCAAGACAAGTAACAACAGCAGTAGGACAAACTCGTAGGCAATGGATCGGTGATTTGTTTGGATGATATTCATCAGGCAACAGTTATAACACAGAGAGATATGTGGCTAGCTCCTGTTCGTCAATGTGATGTAGGCATGCATTCCGTGTGTCGTCATACGTGCTTAGGGAAAAGAACTTGCATGAAATCTATTGTCCATCCCTCCCGTGGCAGCGGGGTCCAAAAGGAAACTATGGGATATTAAGGTTCTCCTTTTAATAAAGAACCGGACCAACGCATTAGCACTTGGTGAACACATGAATTCCTCAAAGTATGGTCATCACCGGGAGTGGTTCCGGTTATTGTCACTCCGGGGTTGCCGGATCATAACACATAGTAGGTAACTACAACTTGCAAGATCGGATCTAAAACACACATATATTGGAGATAGCATAATAATTTCAGATCTGAAATCATGGCACTCGGGCCCTAGTGACAAGCACTAAGCATGTCAAAGTAGTAGCAACATCAATCTCAGAACATAGTGGATACTAGGGATCAATCCCCATCAAAACTAACTCGATTAAATGATCGATCTCATCCTACTCATCACCGCCCAGCGAGCCTACGAATAGATTACTCACGAACGACGAAGAGCTTCATGGAATTGGAGAGGGAAGAAGGTTGATGATGACGATGGCGATGATTTCCCCTCTCCGGAGCCCAAAACGGACTCCAGATCTGCCCTCCAGATGAAGAACAAGTTGTGGTGGCACCTCCGTATCGCAAACGCGACGAAATCTTTCTCTTTTTATTTTTTCTGGGACGAAAGTGAACTTATAGAGCTGAGATTGGGGGCGGCAGAGCTGTGTGGCCCCCACAAGCTTGCCCACCACCACTAGGGGGTGGCGGTGGCAGGGCTTGTGGCCCACTGGCCCACCCCCTCAGGTGGATCTTTGTGCACGTATTTTTCATATTTTCCAAAAATGTTCCCCGTAAATTTTCAGGACGTTCTGAGAACTTTGATTTTTTCACAAAAATAACAAGGCAATTCTGCTGAAAACATCGTCAGTCCAGGTTAGTTCCATTCAAATCATGCAAATTAGAGTCCAAAACAAGGGCAAAAGAGTTTGGAAAAGTAGATACGATGGAGACGTATTAGACATCGCCGGCTGGGACGTCGGCTGAGCTGGCCGCCACACCGACTCCTCGAGACGGCACCATCGTCGTGTCCAACCGTGGCCCGGCTGCTCCAGGAGCCGGCCCCAGAGTCGGGAGCCGGCCCATGAAGGCTTGGCGAGTGGCCAATCTTGAGCGCCAGACGCTGCCCGCTGGCACCATACTCCAGGGTGTTCCGGAGCTGGTATCGCTGTTTACCAAGAGCTGATACAAGGTGGAGCAGGAGGCCCGCGTGGCGGGCAGCGGTCTGGAACGCTTGGAGGAGCGTACCAGGGTAAGTACCTCGTCTTTGTCTTAGATTCCGATTTTTTCTTCTTCTTCTTGAGTCAGTGGGGGCACGCTAGCGCACCCACTGGGTGTAGCCCCTGAGAATCGGGCCGACCAAGCATTGGTCGGGCCAAATCTCTTCGAGCTCATCTCTTGCTTTGCTTTTTTTAGTGGGGGCGCGCAAGTGCACCCACTCGGTGTAGCCCCCGAGAATCGGGCTGGTTATGAATTAACCAGGACGGTTCTTATTTTTTCTTCTTCTTTGCTTGTAGGATCTTTATGATGCCCAGGTGCAAGCATACAACACGGTGCGGCCTCAGAACCAGGCGGCTCATTGCCAGGTCGCCGAACTTCAGGCCCGGCTGGGCGAGGTCGTCGTGGAGCGGGATGCCCTACGCGAGGCGGACTGCAGGCTCCAGCAGCAGCTGGCTCTTCTCAAGATGGAGAAGGAGGTCGAGGCGGCCCGCTAGGCTGAGCAGGAGCAGCTGCGCGCCTCCCTGCAGGAGAAGGACAACTCCCATGCTGCCGACATGGAGCGTCTTAAGACGGTTCATCTCGAGGAGATGAAGCTCAAGGACGCTGCCTTAAAGAGAAGGAGGAAGCCCTCATCCAGAGGCAGGCGCAGCTGGCCAAGGCACTGGACACAACCGCGACCCTCCAGGAAGAAGTCACCCGCATCACCCAAGCGAGCAAGGTGCGGGAGCTCGAGGCCCTGGAGAGTGCTCACGAGACTGACATCCACTTCGACCGTGAGTCCTCTTTGTTTTGTCTTGAATTTTCTTCTTTGCCGCCTCCTCTTCTTACTCTTCTTTGCGCCCCTTCCCCTATCTCAGGTCTCTTCCCGGAGACACGGGACGCAGCCGAGACGGCCGTCGAGGTGAGCCGCGAGGAGCGCCACGTGGCCGGGCAGGAGGTAGACGTCACCTTCGGCTAGAGCGTGGAGGAGATGGGGGTGGGCCTCAGAGCCCGCCTCCGTGCCCTGGGCGAGTCCATGGCGCGGCTCCAGGTCGTAGGCTCGTCGATGGTAAAGGCTCTGTGGCCTTATGGCGTGGAGTCGGTGTCGATGAGCCGGCTCTCCCGCTGGCTTGCGGGTGGCGATGATCGCCCTGACGCCTGGCGTGCTTCAGCTGCGCGTGCTGGAGCCTACATGGCCCTGCGCTTGGCCAAGTCCTGGTACCGAAACCTGGACTTGGGCAAGCTCGTCCCTCAGCGCGACGGCCTAGAGGGGGAGCTGCAGGCCGTGGAGGAGGAGCTGCTCGTGAGGGCCAGCGGCATCGCCTCGTACGCCGCCTGGGATGAGCTCAACTTGGAGCGGGGTGAAGACGGCAACGTGATCCATGAGGATCTGCACGGCCTTCAGACCTATGACGCCGATGGTAGATCCGACGAGGCGGCCCATGAGGTGGAAGACGCCACCTCAAGCGACGAGGCATATGCCGACTCCGCCAAGGACGGAGCCGAAAGCCCTCACGGAGGAGATGGCGCCACCGCCTTGGGAGCAGCTAGCGATGGTGAAGCCACCACTCCAGAAGGAGCAGCCGGGGCAACAGACGAGGCCGCCGCCCCTTAGCCGATCCTATTTTTCTTTTCGTTGTCTGCAATGCTTTGTCAGTCCAACAGTTCCACCCATTCGGGGGTGTATAATGAACTTCGGCCGTGGGGTAGTGCTTTTGAATGTATGAATTCTGCATTATATTCGTAATGCCATGCTGCTGTTTTATATCTTCATCTTTTGATTCCTGCTTGACTTCTTTTTCTCCAACCCCTCTACTCCCCCTAGCTTCCACCCCGCATGCCCGACAGCCGGGAGCCGGTTTGTGACTGGGTCGAGGTTTCTGTCTTTGGGAATATAGGACTTAGATTTTTCGAAGCCATCAAGACTTAAAGACTCAAACATAAACCAACAGAGGCCGGCTAGAATGGGATCGTAAAAAGATCAAACCAACCCGAGCCGACAACCTTTTTGTAGTCAAACTTTTCATGTATCCAACCTTACCTGGCGTCGCCTCGCTAGCCGGACAGCCGGGAGCCGGTCTGTAGCTGTTATGAGGCGACCAGGGATCGATCCGGCATACACTATGTGCTTTTCTACAACATAAGGAAGTCGTCCGAGCGGCTAGCGAGCCCCCGAGCTTATTAGAGCCGGTCAAGGGACTCACAGAGGTGAAAACTCTAGATATGAATCTAAAAAGAGGCATATGTGCATTCTCTTTTCAATGCATTCATTAGAAATCCCTGAAGAGGGAGAAAGATACATATATGCATGCTCTTTCCATGTTTGATACTTGCCTTCTAGCAATAGAACGGGCGAAGCAACGCCGCGTTCCATGGACGTTCCGTCTCCTGGCCGGAGTCATCCCTCTTGCGCTTCCTTGGCTTCTGGGCATCGATCAAGTAGTATGCATTGTTGTGCAATGCGCTGGATTCTTCTGAGCACCAAGTCTCCCTCTCTGAAAGAGAGAGGCTTGATCTTCTTGTTGTGGTAGTACCTCTGCTTCTGTTGATAGATTGCCATCCGGCTCAAGGCTAGGTCCCTTGCCTCCTCGAGGAGATCAACGCCATCTTCTCTTGCCTCCTTTGCCTCCGTTTCTGTGTATAGGGTGACCCGAGGCGAGTCGAACTCGATATCCGTAGGGATGATAGCCTCGGAACCGTATACCATAAAGAACGGGGTGAAGCCGGTTGACCGGTTAGGCGTTGTGCAGAGACTCCACAGTACTGCCGGCAACTCTTCGATCCAGCAGCCGGCTGACCTGACCAGCGGTGCCACCAGCACTAGGCCGTTGGCCCTCTCCACTTGGCCATTGGACAGAGGATGTGCCACTGACACCAAGTCGAGCCGGATGCCTACCTTGGAGCAGTAAAGCGCCAAAGCGCCCTTGGCGAAGTTAGTGTCGTTGTCAGTGATGATGCTGTGGGGGATGCCGTATCGGACAGAGATGTCCGTGATGAACTTGACAACCGTGGGGCCATCAAGCTTCTTGATGGGCGTAGCCTCGATCCACTTGGTAAATTTGTCGATGGCCACCAAGATGTGAGTCATGCCACCGCGAGCCGTCTTGAAAGGCCCCACCATGTCCAATCCCTAAACGGCGAAAGGCCATGACAAGGGGATGGTTTTGAGGGCCGAAGGCGACATGTGGCTTTGCGCGCCAAAGCGTTGGCAGCCCTCGCATTTGTTGACCATGTCCACGGCCTCCTCGAGGGCCGTGATCCAGTAGAATCCGTGGCGGAATGCCTTGGCCACCAGGGTTCTAGAGGCGACATGATGCCCGCACTCCCCCTGATGAATGTATGTGAGGATCTCCTGTCCCTTTTCTAATTCGACGCAGCGCTGGAACACACCAGTCATGCTACGTCGAACCAGCTCGCGATTGATGATGGTGTAGGCTACAGATCTGCGCTGGATTTGCCTCGCCTCTGCCTCCTCTTGAGGAAGTTCGTCGCGAAGGAGGAAGGCCAGGATGGGTTGAGCCCATGACGGAGCCGACACAAGGGCTGGCTCTGTCTCAACCTGATTGTCGGGGGCTTCTGCAGCCCCTGTGTTTGATGAAGCAGTCGCGGGCTCGAGACATTGTGTCTCTGATGCCGTCGTGGCAGCCGGCTCGCCGTCTACTCATAACCCACAAGTATAGGGGATCGCAACAGTTTTTGAGGGTAGAGTATTCAACCCAAATTTATTGATTCGACTCAAGGGGAAGCGAAAGAATATTCTCAAGTATTAGCAGTTGAGTTGTCAATTCAACCACACCTGAAATACTTAGTATCTGCAGGAAAACTATGAGTAGCAAGGTAGTATGATAGCAGCAGTAGCAGCAAAGTAACAAGAGTAGCAACAACGTAACAGTAGCAGGAGTGACAGCAGTAGCAGCAAAGTAACGTACCAAGGACTAGTAGTAAAAGACTCGTAGGCATTGGATCGGTGATGGATGATTATGCCGAATGTGATTCATCATGTAACAGTTATAACACGGAGAGATAAGTAACTGGCTCCCGTTCGTCAATCTAATGTAGGCATGTATTTCGTATGTAGTCATACGTGCTTAGGTAAAAGAACTTGCATGACATCTATTGTCCATCCCTCGCGTGGCAGCAGGGTCCTAATGAAAACTACGAGATATTAAGGTTCTCCTTTTAATAAAGAACCGGACCAACGCATTAACACTTGGTGGATACATGAACTCCTCATACTATGGTCATCTCCGGGAGTGGTTCCGGCTATTGTCACTCCAGGGTTGACGGGTCATAACACATAGTAGGTGACTACAACTTGCAAGATAGGATCTAAAATACACATATATTGGCGACAACATAATAGGTTCAGATCTGAAATAATGGCACTCGGGCCCTAGTGACAAGCATTAAGCATGGAAAAAGCAGTAGCAACATCAATCTCAGAACATAGTGGATACTAGGGATCAATCCCCGTCAAAACTAACTTGATTACATGATAGATCTCATCTAACTCATCACCGTCCAGCAAGCCTACGATGAGATTACTCACGAACGGTGACAAGCATCATGGAATTGGCGATGAAGGAAGGTTGATGATGACGATGGCGACGATCTCCCCTCTCCGGAGCCCAGAACGGACTCCAGATCTGCCCTCCAGATGAAGAACAGGAGGTGGCGGCGCCTCCGTATCGTAAAACGCGATGAACCCTTCTCCCTGATTTTTTCCGGACGAAACGGACTATATAGAGCTGGATTGATAGGCGGTGGAGCTTTGTGGGCCCCACAAGCCTGCCAGGCGCGGCCAGGGGGGTCCCGCGCCTAGTGGGCTTGTGGGCTCACGACTTCACTTCCTCCGCTGATTCTTGCACCGGTATTTTTCATAAATCCCAGAGAAATTCTCCGTAAATTTTCAGGTCCTTCCGAGAACTTTTATTTCTGCGCAAAAACAACACCATGGCAATTCTGCTGAAAAGAGCATTAGTCCGGGTTACTTCCATTCAAATCATGCAAATTAGATTCCAAAACAAGGGCAAAAGAGTTCAGAAAAATAGATAAGACGGAGACGTATCAACTCCCCCAAGCTTAATGCATTGCTTGTCCTCAAACAATTCACTGGACAAACGGAAAGAGACAAAAGAAAAACTTTGACGAACTCTGTTTGATCTTGTTGTTGCAACTATGTCTAACTCATAACCAGAATTCCAGCAAGATCACAAGCAAACCACATAAGCAAATGACATCTAGGTCTCACGACAAACTCATATCAATGGCATAATCAACTAGCGAGCAAATAATAATAAGCCTCAAATGTCAACACTTCAATCAAAACAATCATGAAGTAGTACGAATAGATGGTATCTCGCTAGCTCTTTCTGAGACTGCAAAACATAAACGCTGAGCACCTTCAAAGACCAAGGGCTGACTAAACATTGTAATTCAAGGCAATGAAGATCCAGTCACAGTCATACTCAACACAGTTAAAAACAAAGCATAAAAATGACAGAGGTGCTCTCTAATTGGTGCTTTTGTAAGAGGAGGATGACTCAACAGGAACATAAATAGACAGCCCCTTCGTAGAGGGAAGCATTGATTTGTAGAGGTGCCAGAGCTCAAGCTTTTAAAACAAAGATAATAATTTTGGGTGGCATGCTTTCATTGTCAACGCAATGACTAAGAGTTCTCAACATCTTCCACGGTACACATGCTATAGGCGGTTCCCAAACAGAAAAGTAAAGTTTTGACTCCCGCACCACCAATCAATCACACTCCACGGCTAGCCGAATCCTCGGGTACCGTCCATACCAACATCAATCCTAGGGGAGTTTTTTTTGCAATTATCTTTTCGATTTGAGCATGGAACTGGGAATTCCAATTACTGGCCCCTTTCTCGTGAATGATAGTGAATAAACACATATCAAGGATAACACGCCTAGCATGGAAGATACCAATAGCTCCCTGTCACCACATGAGCGGTTCGGGCATGCAAAACAGATTATTTCTTGAAGATTTAGAGAGTGGCACATGAAAATTTACTTGGAACGGTAGGTAGATACCGCACATAGGTAGGTATGGTGGACTCACATGGCACAACTTTGGGTTTATGGAGGTGGATGCACAAGCAGTATTCCCGCTTAGTACAAGTGAAGGCTAGCAAAAGACTGGGAAGCGACCAACTAGAGAGTGACAACAGTCATCAAAATGCATTGAGATTAACTAACATTGAGTGCAAGCATGAGTAGGACATAAATCACCATGAACATGAACATCATAGAGGCTATGTTGATTTTGTTTCAACTACATGCGTGAACATGCGCCAAGTCAAGCCACTTGAAACATTCAAAGGAGGATACCATCCTATCATACTACATCATAGTTTTCTCAACATTCATGTGGGCATCCAAGACAAACCATTATAAGCTCCTAGCTAAGTAAGCATGGCATAAGCAACTATGATCTCTAAGTTGTCATTGCAAACATGTTTCTCTCACAACAAAGCTGAATCAGGCATGCTGAGCTAGTCATATTTACAAAAACAAAATAGATCGAGTTCATACCAGCTTTTCCAGGCTCAGTCACTTCATCATATATCGTCATTATTTCCTTTCACTTGCACGACCAAATGTTGTGAACAATAAAAAGCGTGCTCGTGCATTGGACTAAAGCTGGAATCTGCAGGCAGACACAAAGGAGAAGACAAAGTAATATGGCTCTTTGAAAGCTAAACAGGTATGTATGCAAGAGCCACTAAACATTGTAACCAATATCTTCTACCTTGACCCAAAGAAAAAGAAAACTATTTACACGGGAAAACTCCCAACAAGCAAAAGAAGAAAAAGAAAATCTTTTTGGGTGTTCTTCAAACTAGACAGACACACGAAAAGAAAACGAGAAAAAGAAAATAAACTAGCATGGATGATACAGTGGCAAAGTGTGAACACCGGCTAACAAAGTGAAAGCATAAGCAAGAATGTAAAGTCGATGAGAACACGTACTCCCCCAAGCTTAGGCTTTTGGCCTAAGTTGGTCTACTCCCAAGGATGGTCCTCGCGAAACCCAAAATCATAATGGGGTTATATGGGAGCGCTACAACCACTGCCTGAATAGCTGCCTCACGGAGACGAGCAGCCTTTGCCTCCCTCTCATACTCCTCTGCCTCTCCTCTGGTTATGTAATATCTCCGTTTTACCTAAAAGTGAAAGAAGGCAGGTGCAGGAAGGGTAATATGGAAAACACGCTGCCGGTTAAATATCAATCGGTATAGTTGGGATTCGTCATCGCTCTCAAGGAACTGGTAGCGTGTCAAAGCGACGTGGTCAAGGAAGGCTGTATGGAGTAGGGGATCTCCTTCGCGGATGGGTACTCCAAGAAAATTTTCTATGTGAGTGGCATAGAACCCACCAAAGAAATCCCCTTCAATAGAATTCTTATTCAACCTCCTTGCTGTAATAGCTCCCTTGTTGAAGCTTTTGTCACCCGTTACTGCGCTCTTAAGGATACTAAGGTCGGATGCGCAGAGGTGACAATGCTCAATCTTGCCATTAATGCATCTGCCTATGAAGAGGGCAAAATAATGCAAGGCAGGAAAATGAATACTCCCCATGGTAGCTTGCGTAATGTCTCTAGTTTCTCCAACAGTAATACTGTAGCAAAAATCTCTAACCGAAGATTTAGGAGGATCATTAAGGCTACCCCAAATAGGTATTTTGCAAATTCTATTGAAATCCTCTAAATCCATGGTATACGATTCATCATAGAGATCAAACAGTACCAATGTCTCACGGCCAGCTAAAAATTTGAATCTACGAACAAAAGATGCAGTGAGAGCAACATACTGTTCACATTTATCGGAGACGAATTCTTCGAGTCTGACGTTGCGAAGAAGTGCATCAAACTCATCTTTGAAACCTGCCTCAATCATAAATTCATCAGAAGGCCATTCACATGGTTGTACGTGCGCGTCCCTTGGTTGGTAAGGATCAGGCTACCGAATCGCAAGACGGGGACCTCTCTTGCTTGAGGAACCACCATGATAGTTTCTCCTGAACATCTTCCTTTTCTGAAATTTTCAGTGATTCTAAGGAAAGGTGAACAAGGATCAATGAAACTCGTAGCAACTACTCCCACAAGTGCCTAGAGGCAATATTATGCATCAAAACTACTTGGGACCAGCTAAAATCAGCATGCAAAGCTCAAGAACATGGTCACCAAGGCAGCAAAAATACGTGGAGTATAAGGCACTAGAGAAAAAACTAATTGGACCAATGGAGGAGTCACTTACCAAGGAGTAATTTCCCCAAAATAGTTCGAAGAACGGCGATTTGAGCAAAGAGATCGAAAATCCCAGCAAGAGGAGCAAGAACACGGGTTTCATCTACGAAACGATTTTTTCTGGAGGTAGGAGAAGGAGATAAGAGCAAGAATGAGTGGAGGGGGTGCCTGCGGGCCCCACAAGCCTGGGTGGCGCGGCCAGGGGGGTGCCCGCGCCCCTAGGGCTTGTGGCCCATTGGTGTGGCCCCCAGACAAGCTCTTTGTCTCAGAATTTTTCTAAAAATCCAGAAAAAATCATACTATATTTTTAGGGTGTTCGGAGAACTTTTATTTTCGGGGTACTTTTCTACCGGACGCTAAAACAGAAAACAGGGAAAACTAAACTAAATCTATCATTTTTCTTCTAAGCAACCGAAGGTGAAAGCTCGGAACAGAGGTTTGTGACTCCTTGATTCATCCATCTCATGGTCATCGAAAGAAAATCCGTGAATGAGGTTGATCAAGTCTCCTCGACAAACCTTTTCGAATCGCAAAAGAGAACGGAGAATTTTCAAATAGTCACTACGTCACCTCAATGGGGATATGTATTTCCCCAACAAGCAAATCATACTTCATCTTGACACGAGGAATAGGGCATTCAAAGCTCCCAATAAGAATCAATGAAGTCTTTTCGATAGCATTGATGCAATGTACTCGATATTGTTTCTTCGGAAAGTGCACCGTATGCTCATTACCGTTGACATGGAAATTGACATTGCCTTTGTTGCAATCTATAACAGCCCCTGCAGTTTTTAAAAAGGGTCTTCCGAGGATGACCGCCATGGCATCGTCCTCAGGAATATCCAAGATAACAAAGTCTGTTAAGATGGTGACGTTAGCAACCAAAACAGGCACATCCTCACAAATGCCGATAGGGAAAGCAGTTGATTTGTCGGCCATTTGGAGAGAGATTTCAGTGGGTGTCAACTTATCCAGTTCAAGTCTACGATAAAGAGAGAGAGGCATAACACTAACACCGGCTCCAAGGTCGCATAAAGCAGTTCTAACGTAGTTACCTTTAATGGAGCAAGGTATAGTGGGCACACCAGGATCACCTAGTTTCTTAGGAGTTCCACCCTTGAAGGTATAATTAGCAAGCATGGTGGAAATCTCAACCTCAGGTATCCTCCTCTTATTAGTCACAATATCTTTCATGTACTTAGCATACGGAGACATCTTGAGCATATCCGTCAAACGCATTTGTAGAAAGACAGGTTTGATCATTTCAACAAAGCACTCAAAATCCTCATCATCCTTTTTCTTGGATGGTTTGGGAGGAAAGGGCATAGGTTTCTGAACCCATGGTTCCCTTTCTTTACCATGCTTCCTAGCAGCGAAGTCATTCTTATCGTATCTCTTAGTCTTAGGCTGTGGGTTATCAAGATCAACAGGTTCGATCTCCACATCCTTTTCATTGCTAGGTTGAGCATCAAAATGAACGTCACTATTGATATCATCATTAGGTTCATGTTCATCACCTGATTGTGTTTCAGCATCAGAGACAGAGGCATCGTTTGGACTCTCAGGTGTAGCAGCAACAGGGTTGCTAGCATGCACATCCCTATCATCATTCTTCTTCTTTCTAGGGTGACTAGGTGCATCAGTGCTAACTCCTTGAGAATCTTGTTCAACTCTCTTCGGGTGACCCTCAGGATACAAAGGTTCGTGGGTCATTCTACCGCCTCTAGTAACGACTCTGACAGAATTGTCATTCAACTCGTTAAGCAAGTCATTCTGAGATTTAAGTACTTGTTCTACCTGAGTAGTAACCATAGAGGCATGTTTACTCAGGAGCTTAAGATCATTGACATTCCTGTCCACACAAGCACTTAAATGACTAAGCATATGAGCATTATGTTCCAATTGTCTGCTAACATAATTATTGAAACTCTGTTGTTTGGCAACAAAGTTATCAAATTCATCCAGGCATAAGCTAGAAGGTTTATCAAAAGGAATATCACTCTCATCAAACCTACGCACAGAATTTACTTCTACTACCTGTATCGGGTTATCGAGACCATGGATCTCTTTGATAGGTGGTAGATTTTTGACATCTTCAGATTTAATGCCTTTCTCTCGCATAGATTTCTTGGCTTCTTGCATATTTCAGGACTGAGGAATAGACTACCTCTTTTCTTCGGAGTTGGCTTAGGAGGTGGTTCGAGAATAGTCCAAGCATTCTCATTGCACAAGATGTTATTCAGTAGAATCTCAGCTTGTTATACGGTTCGTTCCCTAAAAACACAACCAGCGCAACTATCTAGGTGGTCTATGGAAGCATCGGTAAGTCCATTATAGAAGATATCAAGTATTTCATTCTTCTCAAGAGGGTGATCAGGCAAAGCATTCAGTAGATGGATGAGCCTCCCCCAAGCTTGTGGGAGACTCTCTTCTTCAGCTTGAGCGAAGTTGTATATTTCCCGCAAGGTAGCTTGCTTCTTATGGGCAGGGAAATGTTTTTCAGAGAAGTAGTAGACCATATCCTAGGGGCTACGCACACAACCGGGAGCAAGAGAAGTGAACCAAGTCTTAGCATCATCCTTTAGCGAGAAAGGAAAGAGCTTGAGGGTATAATAGTGGCGGATCTTTTCCTCACTAGTGAATAGGGTGGGTATATCGTCCAGTTTGGTAAGATGAGCTACAACCGTTTCAGACTCATAACTGTGAAAAGGATCAGATTCGACCAAAGTGATTAACTCAGGGTCGACACAGAATTCATAATCCTTATCGGTCACAAAGATAGGCGAAGTAGCAAACTTCGGGTCATATTTCATCCTAGCGTTCAGAGACTTTTCTTTCCACTTGCGCAGAAGTTTCTTAGCATCATAGCTATCCTTACACGCAAGAAAATCCCCAGCTATATCTCCTTTCATAACATAGCGTGTATCAGGGATAACAGGCAATTGAGGCCTAGTAGGTTCTACTTCAATAGTATCAGCAGTTTCAGAAGTATCATCACGTCTAGCAGCAACTCTAGCAATTTGTGCATCAAGGAATGCACCTAGTGGCAAAGCAGTATCAAGCATAGCATCATCAGGCATAGTATCAAGCATAGCATCATCAGGCATAGTATCAGGCATAGTATCATCACGCATAGTATCAAGCATAGCATCATCAGGCATAGTATCAAGCATAGCATCATCAAGCATAGTATCAAGCATAGCATCAGCAGGCATAGTATCAAGCACAGGCAACATATCAAGATTTCTAGCAGGAGGCGAAGTCGCAAACTTAGTCAAAACTGAAGGTGAATCAAGCGCTGAGCAAAATGGCAGTTCCTTACCTCTCCTCGTAGTGGAAGGCAAGATTTTAGTTATTGGATCTTTCGGATTCCCCATAGTGATCAGCAGACGTCAATCCCAAGTGACTCAGAGAATATGGCTGTGCTTCCCCGGCAACGGCGCCAGAAAAATGTCTTGATGACCCTCAAGTATAGGGGATCGCAATAGCTTTCGAGGGTAGAGTATTCAACCCAAATTTGTTGATTCGCCAAATGGGAAGCGAAAGAATATTCTCAAGTATTAGAAGCTAAGTTTGTCAGATTCAACCACACGTGAAAGATTAGTGCCTGCAAGCAAAGTATCAGTAGCAAAGTAGTATGATAGCAACGGTGTCAGAAATAGAACTGTTGACGGGAGACTATTCCTAACTGTTGTATCAATGGCGCCAGTTTTGCAAGTGGGCGAGGAACTATTCTTTCCTGACAACGGTGTCGAAAAAGTCTTGCAACAAGTAACACCAGAGTAACAGCAGTAGTGACAGCAGTAGCAAGGAACAATAGTAGTGACAACAGCAGCAAGTAACAGCAGTAGTGACAGCTGCAGCAAAGTGGCCCAATCCCTTTTGTAGAAAGGGACAAGCCTAGACAAAGTAAGGTAGCAAGGACCAGTAGTAAAATACTCTTAGGCAGTGGATCGGTGATGGATGAGTGTGCCGAATGTGATTCATCATGTAACAACTATAACACGGAGAGATGAGTAACTAGCTCCCGTTCGTCAATCTAATGTAGGCATGTATTCCGTATGTACTCATACGTTCTTAGGGAAAAGAACTTGCATGGCATCTATTGTCCATCCCTCCCGTAGCAGCGGGGTCCTAATGGAAACTACGGGATATTAAGGTTCTCCTTTTAATAAAGAAGCGGACCAACGCATTAAAACTTGGTGAATACATGAACTCCTCATACTATGGTCATCTCCGGGAGTGGTTCCGGCTATTGTCACTCCGGGGTTGTCGGGTCATAACACATAGTAGGTGAGTACAACTTGCAAGATAGGATCTAAAACACACACATATTGGCGACAACATAATAGGTTCAGATCTGAAATCATGGCACTCGGGCCCTAGTGACAAGCACTAAGCATAGCCAAGTAGTAGCAACATCAATCTAGAACATAGTGGATACTAGGGATCAGTCCCCATCAAAACTAACTAGATTCAATGATAGATCTCATCCAACTCATCACCGTCCAGCAAACCTACGATGAAATTACTCACAAACGTCGAAGAGACTCATGGAATTGTCGATGGAGGAAGGGTGATGATGATGATGGCGACGATTTCCCCTCTCCGGAGCCCCGAACGGACTCCAGATCTGCCCTCCAGATGAAGAACAGGATGTGGCGCCGCCTCCGTATCGTAAAATGCGATGATACCTCCTCTCTGATTTTTTCCGGGCGAGACGGAAGATATAGAGCTGAGTTTGGGGGCGGTGGTGCCACGTGGGCCCCACAAGCACTCATGGAGTGACCTAGGGGGGTGGCCGCGGCCTGTGGCCTTGTGGCCCACTGGCACGCTCCCTCTGGTGGATCTTTGCGCAGGTATTTTTATTTTATTCCAGAAAAAATCTCCGTAAATTTTCAGGACATTCCGAGAACTTTTATTTCTGCACAAAAACAACACCATGGCAATTCTGCTGAAAACGGCGTTAGTCCGGGTTAGTTCCATTCAAATCATGCAAATTAGAGTCCAAAACAAGGGCAAAAGAGTTCGGAAAAGTAGATACGACGGAGACGTATCAAATACCTCTTTTCTTCGGAGTTGTCTTAGGAGGTGGTTCAGGAATAGTCCAAGCATTCTCATTGCACAGGATGTTATTCAATAGAATCTCAGCTTGTTCTACGGATCGTTCCCTAAAAACACAGCCAACACAACTATCTAGGTGGTCTTTGGAAGCATCGGTAAGTCCATTATAGAAGATATCAAGTATTTCATTCTTCTCAAGAGGGTGCTCAGGAAAAGAATTCAGTAGGTGGATGAGCCTCCCCAAGCTTGTGGGAGACTCTCTTCTTCAGCTTGAGCAAAGTTGTATATTTCCTGCAAGGCAGCTTGCTTCTTATGGCAGGGAAATATTTTCAGAAAAGTAGTAGACCATATCTTGGGGGCGACGCACACAACCAGGAGCAAGAGAAGTGAACCAAGTCTTAGCATCATCCTTTAGCGAGAAAGGAAACAGCTTGAGGATATAGTAGTGGCGGATCTTTTCCTCACTAGTGAATAGGGTGGCTATATCGTGCAGTTTGGTAAGATGGGCTACAACCATTTCAGACTCATAACCGTGAAAAGGATCAGATTCGACCAGAGTGATTAACTCAGGGTCGACAAAGAATTCATAATCCTTATCGGTCACAAAGATAGGCGAAGTAGCAAACTTCGGGTCATATTTCATCCTAGCGTTCAGAGATTTTTCTTTCCACTTGAGCAGTAATTGCTCAACATCATAGCTATCCTTACAGGCAAGAAAATCCTCAGCTATCTCTCCCTCCACAACATAACACTCAGGCATATCAGGCATAGGAGAGCTAGTTCTAGCAGGCAAAATAGCAAGTTCTACATCAATAGTATCTGCAGTTCCAGAAGTATCATCACATCTAGTAGCAACTCTAGCAATTTGTGCATCAAGGAATGCACCTAGTGGCAAAGCAGTATCAGGCATAGAATCATAGCATCATCAGGCAAAGAAGTATCAAGCATAGCATCATCATAAGCATCATGGGCAGCAGAAGTAGCATCATCAAGCACATGCGACATATCAAGATTTCTAGCAGGAGGTGGTGTCACAAACTTACTCATAACTGAAGGTGAATCAAGTACAGAGCTAGATGGCACTTCCTTACCTGTCCTCATAGTTGAGGGCAAAACTTTTGTTCTTGGATCTATCGGATTCCTCATAGTGACGAGCAGACGTAAATCCCAAGTGTAGGGGATCGCAACAGTTTTCGTGGGTAGAGTATTCAACCCAAATTTATTGATTCGACTCAAGGGGAAGCGAAAGAATATTCTCAAGTATTAGCAGTTGAGTTGCCAATTCAACCACACCTGAAAGACTTAGTATCTACAAGCAAAGTATCAGTAGCAAGGTAGTATGATAGCAGCAGTAGCAACAGTAACCTGTAGCAGCAAAGTAACAGCAGTAGCAACAACGTAACAGTAGCAGGAGTGACATCAGTAGCAGCAAAGTAACATAGCAAGGACCAGTAGTAAAAGACTCGTAGGCATTGGATCGGTGATGGATGATTATGCCGGATGTGATTCATCATGTAACAGTTATAACACAGAGAGATAAGTAACTAGCTCCCGTTCGTCAATCTAATGTAGACATGTATTCTGTATGTAGTCATACATGCTTAGGGAAAAGAACTTGCATGACATCTATTGTCCATCCCTCCCGTGGCAGCGGGGTCCTAATGGAAACTACAGGATATTAAGGTTCTCCTTTTAATAAAGAACTGGACCAACGCATTAACACTTGGTGAATACATGAACTCCTCATACTATGGTCATCTCCGGGAGTGGTTCCGGCTATTGTCACTCCGGGGGTTGCCGGGTCATTACACATAGTAGGTGACTACAACTTGCAAGATAGGATCTAAAACACACATATATTGGCGACAACATAATAGGTTCAGATCTGAAATCATGGCACTCGGGCCCTAGTGACAAGCATTAAGCATGGCAAAGTAGTAGCAACATCAATCTCAGAACATAGTGGATACTAGGGACCAATCCCCGTCAAAACTAACTCGATTACATGATAGATATCATCTAACTCATCACCGTCCAGCAAGCCTACGATGAGATTACTCACTAATGGTGAAGAGCATCATGGAATTGGCGATGAAGGAAGGTTGATGATGACGATGGCGACGATCTCCCCTATCCGGAGCCCAGAACGGACTCCAGATCTGCCCTCCAGATGAAGAACAGGAGGTGGCGGCGCCTCCGTATCGTAGAACGCGATGAACCCTTCTCCCTGATTTTTCCCCCGGACGAAACAGACTATATAGAGCTGGATTGAGAGGCGGTGGACCTTTGTGGGCCCCACATGCCTGCCAGGCGTGGCCAGGGGGGCCCGCGCCTGGTGGGCTTATGGGTTCACGACTCCACTGTTGGGGAACGTCGCATGGGAAACAAAATTTTTCCTACGCGCACGAAGACCTATCATGGTGATGTCCATCTACGAGAGGGGATGAGTGATCTACGTACCCTTGTAGATCGTACAGCAGAAGCGTTAGTGAACGCGGTTGATGTAGTGGAACGTCCTCACGTCCCTCGATCCGCCCCGCGAACAATCCCGCGATCTAGTACCGAACGGACGGCACCTCCGCGTTCAGCACACGTACAGCTCGACGATGATCTCGGCCTTCTTGATCCAGCAAGAGAGACGGAGAGGTAGAAGGGTTCTCCGGCAGCGTGACGGCGCTCCAGAGGTTGGTGATGACCTTGTCTCAGCAGGGCTCCGCCCGAGCTCCGCAGAAACGCGATCTAGAGGAAAAACTGTGGAGGTATGTGGTCGGGCTGCCGTGGAAAAGTCGTCTCAAATCAGCCCTAAAACCTCCGTATATATAGGTGGGAGGGAGGGGACCTTGCCTTGGGGCTCAAGGAGCCCCAAGGGGGTTGGCCGAGCCAAGGGGGGAAGGCTCCCCCCCCCAAACCGAGTTGGACTTGGTTTGGTGGGTGGGAGTCCTTCCTTCCCTTCCCACCTCCTCTTTTTTTTTCTTTCTCTTTGATTTTCTTTCCTAGGTGCATAGGGCGCATTTGGGCTGTCCCACCAGCCCACTAAGGGCTGGTGTGCCACCCTCAAGGCCTATGGGCTTCCCCGGGTGGGTGGGCCCCCTCCCGGTGAACTCCCGGAACCCATTCGTCATTCCCGGTACATTCCCGGTAACTCCGAAAACCTTCCGGTAATCAAATGAGGTCATCCTATATATCAATCTTCATTTCCGGACCATTTTGGAAACCCTCGTGACGTCCGTGATCTTATCCGGGACTCCGAACAACATTCGGTAACCAACCATATAACTCAAATACGCATAAAACAACGTCGAACCTTAAGTGTGCAGACCCTGCGGGTTCGAGAACTATGTAGACATGACCCGAGAGACTCCTCGGTCAATATCCAATAGCGGGACCTGGATGCCCATATTGGATCCTACATATTCTACGAAGATCTTATCGTTTGAACCTCAGTGCCAAGGATTCATATAATCCCGTATGTCATTCCCTTTGTCCTTCGGTATGTTACTTGCTCGAGATTCGATCGTTAGTATCCGCATACCTATTTCAATCTCGTTTACCGGCAAGTCTCTTTACTCGTTTCGTAATACAAGATACCGCAACTTACACTAAGTTACATTGCTTGCAAGGCTTGTGTGTGATGCTGTATTACCGAGTGGGCCCCGAGATACCTCTCCGTCACACGGAGTGACAAATCCCAGTCTCGATCCATACTAACTAAACTAACACCTTCGGAGATACCTGTAGAGCATCTTTATAGTCACCCAGTTACGTTGCGACGTTTGATACACACAAAGTATTCCTCCGGTGTCAGTGAGTTATATGATCTCATGGTCATAGGAACAAATACTTGACACGCAGAAAACAGTAGCAACAAAATGACACGATGAACATGCTACGTCTATTAGTTTGGGTCTAGTCCATCACATGATTCTCCTAATGATGTGATCCCGTTATCAAGTGACAACACTTGCCTATGGCCAGGAAACCTTGACCATCTTTGATCAACGAGCCAGTCAACTAGAGGCTTACCAGGGACAGTGTTTTGTCTATGTATCCACACAAGTATTGTGTTTCCAATCAATACAATTATAGCATGGATAATAAATGATTATCATGAACAAAGAAATATAATAATAACTAATTTATTATTGCCTCTAGGGCATATTTCCAACAGTCTCCCACTTGCACTTGAGTCAATAATCTAGTTCACGTCACCATGTGATTCCAACGAATCCAACACCTACATAGTTCTGGGGTCTGATCACGTCTTGCTCGTGAGAGAGGTTTTAGTCAACGGTTCTGAAACTTTCAGATCCGTGTGTTCTTTACAAATCTTTATGTCATCTTATAGATGCTTCTACTATGTGCTATTCGGAAATACTCCAAATATCTACTCTACTATACAAATCCGTTTCACTACTCGTAGTTATTCGGATTAGCGTCAAAGCTTGCATCGACGTAACCCTTTACGACGAACTCTTTAACCACCTCCATAATCGAGAAAAATTCCTTAGTCTATTTAGTTACTAAGGATAACTTTGACCTCTGCTAGTGATTCAATCATGGATCACTCTCTGTACCTCTCAACATACTTTGAGTCAAGGCATACATCAGGAGCGGTACACAGCATGGCATACTTTAGATTCTACGGCTAAGGCATAGAAGACGACCTTCGTCTATTCTCTTTATTCTGCCGTGGTCGGGTTTTGAGTCTTACTCAAATTCACACCTCACAACGCAACCAAGAACTCCTTCTTTGCTGATCTATTTTGAACTCTTTCAAAAACTTGTCAAGGCATGCATCTTGTTGAAACTTCTATTAAGCGCTTTCGATCTATCTCCATAGATCTTTGATGCTCAACGTTCAAGTAGCGCAATCCAGGTATTCCTTTGAAAAACTCCTTTCAAACAACCTTGTATGCTTTACAGAAATTCTACATTACTTCTGATCCACAATATGTCAACCACATATACTTATCAGAAATTCTATAGTGCTCCCACTCACTTCTTTGGAAATACAAGTTTCTCATAAACCTTGTACAAACCCAAAATCTTTGATCATCTCATCAAAGTGTATATTCCAACTCCGAGATGCTTGCACCAGTCCATTGAAGGATCGCTGGAGCTTGCATACTTGCTAGTATCTTTAGGATCGACAAAACCTCCTGGTTGTATCACATACAATGTTTGCTCAAGGAAACCGTCGAGGAAACAATGTTTTGAGATCCTACGTGCAATATTTCATAAATAATGCAACAACTACTAACATAATTCTAACAGACTTTTAGCATCGCTACGAGTGAGAAAGTCTCATCATAGTCAACTGTTTGATCTTGTCGGAAACATCTTTGCGACAAGTCGAGCTTTTCTTAATAGTGACTTATCGCCATCATCGTCTGTCTTCCTTTTAAAGATCCATCATTACTCAATAGTCCTATGACCATCAAGTAGTTCTTCCAAAGTCTACACTTTGTTTTCATACATGGATCCTCTCTCGGATTTTATGGCCTCCAGCCATTTGTCGGAATCCGGGCCCACCATTGCTTTCTTCATAACTCGTAGGTTCACTGTTGCTCGACAACATGACCTCCAAGACAGGGTTACCGTACTACTCTGCAGCAGTGCGCGACCTTGTCGACCTACGAGGTTTGTAGTAACTTGATTCGAAGCTCAATGATCATCATCATCAGCTTCCACTTCAATTGGTGTAGGCGCCACATGAACAACTTCCTGCGCCCTGCTACACACTGGTTGAAGTGATGCTTCAATAACCTCATCAAGTTCTACTACCCTCCCACTCAATTCTTTCGAGAGAAACCTTTCCTCGAGAAAGGATCCGTTTCTAGAAACAAACACTTTGCTTTCGGATCTGAGATAGGAGATGTACCCAACTGTTTTGGATATCCTATGAAGATGCATTTATCTGCTTTGGGTTCGAGCTTATTAGACTGAAACTTTTTCACATAAGTGTCGACACCCCAAACTTTCAAGGAACGACAGTTTAGATTTCTCTAAACCTCAGTCTATACTGTGTCATCTCAACGGAAATACGCGGTGCCCTATTTAAAGTGAGTGCGGTTGTCTCTAATGCATAACCCATAAACGATAGTGGTAATTCGATAAGAGACATCATAGTATGCACCATACCAAATAGTGCGTGGCTATGACGTTCAGACACATCATCACACTATGATGTTCCAGGTGGCAAGAACTGCGAAACAATTTCCACATTGTCTTAACTGTGTACCAAAACTCGTAACTCATATATTCATTTCTATGATCATATCGTAGACAGTTTATCCTCTTGTTACGACGAACTTCACTCTGAAACGGAATTGAACTTTTCAACATTTCAGACTTGTGATTCATTATGTAAATACTCCTGTATCTACTCAAATCGTCAGTGAAGTAAGAACATAATGATATCCACTGCGTGCCTCAGCACCCATTGGACTGCATACATCAAAATGTATCACTTCCAACAAGTTACTATCTTATTTAATCTCAATGAAAACAAGGCCTTGCTCATGTGGTATGATTTGCATGTCACTAGTGATTCGAAATCAGGTGAGTACAAAGATCCATCAGCATGGAGCCTCTTCATGCAATTTATACTAACATGACTCAAGCGGCAGTGCCACAAGTAAGTGCTACTATCATCATCAACTCGTATCTTTTGGCACCAATATCATGAACATGTGTAACACTACGATCGAGATTCAATAAACCATTGAAGGTGATTATTCAAGAAAATAGAGTAACCATTATTCTCTTTAAATGAATAATCGTATTGCAATAAACATGATCCAATCATGTTCATGCTTAACGCAAGCACCAAATAACAATTATTTAGGTTTAACACCAATCCCGATGGTAGAGGGAGCGTGCGACGTTTGATCATATCAACCTTGGATACACTTCCAACACGTATCGTCACCTCGCCTTTAGCTAGTCTCCGTTTATGTCGTAGCTTACATTTCGTGTTACTAATCACTTAGCAACCGAACCGGTATCCAATACCCTCATGCTACTAGGAGTACTAGTAAAGTACACATCAACATCATGTATATCAAATACACTTCTTTCGACTTTTGCTAGCCTTCTTATCTACCAAGTATCTAGAGTTGCTCCGCCTCAGTGACTGTTCCCCTCATTACATAAGCACTTAGTCTCGGGTTTGGGTTTAATCTTGGGTCTCTTCATTAGTGCAGCAGCTCTTTTGCCATTTCACGAAGTATCCCTTCTAGCCCTTGCCTTTCTTGAAACTTAGTGGTTTTACAAACCATCAACTATTGATGCTCCTTCTTGATTTCTACTTTCACAGTGTCAAACATCGCGAATCGCTCAAGGATCATTGTATGTATCCTTGATATGTTATAGTTCATCACGAAGCTCCCACAGCTTGGTGGCAGTGACTTTGGAGAACTATCACTATCTCATCTGGAAGATTAACCCCCACTTGATTCAAGCGATTGTCGTACTCAGACAATCTGAGCACATGCTCAACGATTGAGCCTTTCTCCTTTACTTTGTGGACAAAGAATCTTGTCGGAGGTCTAGTACCTCTTAACAAGGGCACAAGCATGAAATCACAATTTCATCTCTTTAGAACATCACTTATGTTCCGTGACGTTTTACAACGTTTTCAGCGCCTTGCTTCTAAGCCATTAAGTATTTTTGTACTGAACTATCGTGTAGTCATCAGAAACGTGTATGTCGGATGTTCACAGCATCCACAGACGACGCTCGAGGTGCAGCACACCGAGTGGTGCATTAAGGACATAAGCCTTCTGTGCAGCAACGAGGACAATCCTCGGTTTTACAGACTCAGTCTGCAAAGTTTGCTACTATCAACTTTCAACTAAATTTTCTCTAGGAACATATAAAAACAGTAGAGCTATAGCGCAAGCTACATCGTAATTCGCAAAGACCATTAGACTATGTTCATGACAATTAGTTCAATTAATCATATTACTTAAGAACTCCCACTCAAAAAGTACATCTCTCTAGTCATTTGAGTGGTACATGATCCAAATCCACTATCTCAAGTCCGATCATCACGTGAGTCGAGAATAGTTTCAGTGGTAAGCATCTCTATGCTAATCATATCAACTATACGATTCATGCTTGACCTTTCGGTCTCATGTGTTCCGAGGCCATGTCTGCACATGCTAGGCTCGTCAAGCTTAACCCGAGTGTTCTGCGTGTGCAACTGTTTTGCACCCGTTGTATGTGAACGTTGAGTCTATCACACCCGATCATCACGTGGTGTCTCGAAACGACGAACTGTAGCAACGGTGCACAGTCGGGGAGACACAATTTCGTCTTGAAATTTTAGTGAGAGATCACCTCATAATGCTACCGTCATTCTAAGCAAAATAAGGTGCATAAAAGGATTAACATCACATGCAATTCATAAGTGACATGATATGGCCATCATCACGTGCTTCTTGATCTCCATCACCAAAGCACCGGCACGATCTTCTTGTTACGGTGTCACACCATGATCTCCATCATCATGATCTCCATCAACGTGTCGCCATCGGGGTTGTCGAGCTACTCATGCTATTACTACTAAAGCTACGTCCTAGCAAAATAGTAAACGCATCTGCAAGCACAAACGTTAGTTATAAAGACGACCCTATGGCTCCTGCCGGTTGCCGTACCATCGACGTGCAAGTCGATATTAACTATTACAACATGATCATCTCATACATCCAATATATCACATCACATCGTTGGCCATATCACATCACAAGCATACCCTGCAAAAACAAGTTAGACGTCCTCTAATTTTGTTGTTGCATGTTTTTACGTGGTGACCATGGGTATCTAGTAGGATCGCATCTTACTTACGCAAACACCACAACGGAGATATATGAATTGCTATTTAACCTCATCCAAGGACCTCCTCGGTCAAATCCGATTCAACTAAAGTTGGAGAAACTGAAACCCGCCAGTCATCTTTGAGCAACGGAGTTACTCGTAGCGATGAAACCAGTCTCTCGTAAGCGTACGAGTAATGTCGGTCCGAGCCGCTTCGATCCAACAATACCGCGGAATCAAGAAAAGACTAAGGAGGGCAGCAAAACGCACATCACCGCCCACAAAAACTTTTGTGTTCTACTCGAGAAGACATCTACGCATGAACCTAGCTCTGATACCACTGTTGGGGAACGTCGCATGGGAAACAAAAAATTTCCTACGCGCACGAAGACCTATCATGGTGATGTCCATCTACGAGAGGGGATGAGTGATCTACGTACCCTTGTAGATCATACAGCAGAAGCGTTAGTGAACGCGATTGATGTAGTGGAACGTCCTCACGTCCCTCGATCCGCCCCGCGAACAATCCCGCGATCTAGTACCGAACGGACGGCACCTCCGCGTTCAGCACACGTACAGCTCGACGATGATCTCGGGCTTCTTGATCCAGCAAGAGAGACGGAGAGGTAGAAGGGTTCTCCGGCAGCGTGACGGCGCTCCGGAGGTTGGTGATGACCTTGTCTCAGCAGGGCTCCGCCCGAGCTCCGCAGAAACGCGATCTAGAGGAAAAACCGTGGAGGTATGTGGTCGGGCTGCCGTGGAAAAGTCGTCTCAAATCAGCCCTAAAACCTCCGTATATATAGGTGGGAGGGAGGGGACCTTGCCTTGGGGCTCAAGGAGCCCCAAGGGGGTCGGCCGAGCCAAGGGGGGAAGGCTCCCCCCCCAAACCGAGTTGGACTTGGTTTGGTGGGTGGGAGTCCTTCCTTCCCTTCCCACCTCCTCTTTTTTTTTCTTTCTCTTTGATTTTCTTTCCTAGGCGCATAGGGCCCTTTTGGGCTGTCCCACCAGCCCACTAAGGGCTGGTGTGCCACCCTTAAGGCCTATGGGCTTCCCCGGGTGGGTGGGCCCCCTCCCGGTGAACTCCCGGTACCCATTCGTCATTCCCGGTACATTCCCGGTAACTCCGAAAACCTTCCGGTAATCAAATGAGGTCATCCTATATATCAATCTTCGTTTCCGAACCATTCCGGAAACCCTCGTGACGTCCGTGATCTTATCCGGGACTCCGAACAACATTCGGTAACCAACCATATAACTCAAATACGCATAAAACAACGTCGAACCTTAAGTGTGCAGACCCTGCGGGTTCGAGAACTATGTAGACATGACCCGAGAGACTCCTCGGTCAATATCCAATAGCGGGACCTGGATGCCCATATTGGATCCTACATATTCTACGAAGATTTTATCGTTTGAACCTTAGTGCCAAGGATTCATATAATCCCGTATGTCATTCCCTTTGTCCTTCGGTATGTTACTTGCCCGAGATTCGATCGTTAGTATCCGCATACCTACTTCAATCTCGTTTACCGGCAAGTCTCTTTACTCGTTTCGTAATACAAGATCCCGCAACTTACACTAAGTTACATTGCTTGCAAGGCTTGTGTGTGATGCTGTATTACCGAGTGGGCCCCGAGATACCTCTCTGTCACACGGAGTGACAAATCCCAGTCTCGATCCATACTAACTCAACTAACACCTTCGGAGGTACCTGTAGAGCATCTTTATAGTCACCCAGTTACGTTGCGACGTTTGATACACACAAAGTATTCCTCCGGTGTCAGTGAGTTATATGATCTCATGGTCATAGGAACACATACTTGACACGCAGAAAACAGTAGCAACAAAATGACACGATCAACATGCTACGTCTATTAGTTTGGGTCTAGTCTATCACATGATTCTCCTAATGATGTGATCCCGTTATTAAGTGACAACACTTGCCTATGGCCAGGAAACCTTGACCATCTTTGATCAACGAGCCAGTCAAGTAGAGGCTTACTAGGGACAATGTTTTGTCTATGTATCCACACAAGTATTGTGTTTCCAATCAATACAATTATAGCATGGATAATAAACGATTATCATGAACAAAGAAATATAATAATAACTAATTTATTATTGCCTCTAGGGCATATTTCCAACATCCACTTCCTCCGATGATTCTTGCACCGGTATTTTTCATAAATCCCAGAAAAATTCTTCGTAAATTTTCAGGTCATTCCGAGAAGTTTTATTTCTGCGCAAAAACAACACCATGGCAATTCTGCTGAAAACAGCGTTAGTCCGAGTTAGTTCCATTGAAATCATGCAAATTAGTGTCCAAAACAAGGGCAAAAGAGTTCGGAAAAGTAGATACGACGGAGACGTATCATCTACCTCCATGACGTCCACCCACTGGGTGTCGAGACGACAGGATTCAAGGCTTGGCGGGCCAGATTTGTTGTTGTAGGCGGCGAAGTAGTCGTAGCCGGCGAAGTGGTTGTAGCCGGTGCCGCAATTGGAGTCAGTAGAGCCAGCGCAACCAGCACAGGACCTGTAGTCGGCACATCTGGCGTAGCCGACGGCGCTTGCACCGAAGAATCAGCCGGTACGAAAATTGATGCCGACTCCAGAGACGGCCTGATAGACAGCTTGTGCAACTGCTCGAGGGAGATGTCGGCTGGGATGGCCTGTCTCACGGAGCCAATCTTAGCCATTGTATCGGCCGCCTCGTTGTGCGCCATGGGAACATGGTGGAACTCGCAACCCTCGAAAGGGCCGCTGAGCTGCTGGATGAGGAAGCAGTAGCTTGCCATGTTGGTGTCCCTGGCATCCCATTCGCCAGAAACTTGCTGCACCACGAGGTCTGTGTCGCCGAAGCAGAGGAGCCGCCGGATGCCAATCTCCTTGGCGAGCCGGAGGCCGTGAACGAGTGCTTCGTACTCGGCGACGTTGTTGGAGGTGACAAAGTGAAACTGGAGAGCATACTTGAGCCGGTCTCCTTTCGGAGACGTCAAGACAATGCCGGCTCCCAGACCAGTTCGCATCTTTGAGCCGTCGAAGTGCATCCGCCAAGGAGTGGAGTCTGGAGGTGGCGGCTCAACCTGGGTTTCAGCCCAGTCGACCAGGAAGTCGGCCACCACCTGAGACTTGATGGCAGTGCGAGGCTCGTAGCGGATGTCGTGATCCGCCATGGCGATGGACCACTTAGCGATCCTGCCAGTCGCGTCACGGTTGCCCATGATTTCTGAAAGTGGAGCGGTGCTCACCACAGTGATGGCATGCTCTTGGAAGTATTGCTTCAACTTCTTTGCAGCAAGGTAAACACCATAACACATTTTTTGGTAGTGTGGACAGTTTTACTTGGAGGCGGACAAGACCTCGTTGAGGTAGTAGATAGGGCGTTGCACAAATAGTACCTTGCCCTCCTCCTTGCGCTCAACTGCCAGCACTACACTAACCACGCGAGTGGTCGCTGCAATGTATATGAGTATGGGTTCCCTTTCAGCCGGCGCTGCCAAGATTGGCAGGCTCGAGATGACCCGCTTGAGGTCGCGGAAGGCTTCCTCCGCCTGGTCGTTCCACTTGAACTTCATCGTCTTCTTCATGAGCTGGTAGAGTGGAAGGGCCTTCTCGCTGAGCCAGCTGACGAACCAGCTAAGGGACGCCAGGCCGCCGACGAACTTCTGGACGTCTAGGATTCGAGCCGGCTTCACCATTTGCTCGATGGTGCCGATCTTCTCGGGGTTCGCCTCGATGCCACGAACGGACACGAAGAACCCCAAGTGCTTGCCGCCTGGAACCCCACAGACGCACTTCTCCAGGTTGAGCCGGTCTGCCCAGCAGCGCATGATACGGGCTGCTAAGGTCCACCACCTCGAACCATATGGACTCGCGGCAGAAGTGAGCCTTGTCACCGAAGAGGATATCCAACTGGATTTTGCCGATAGGCGAGTAGGACTGCCCCAACATGATGTCGTGGAAGACATTGCTGGTCGGCAAGACGTCCGTCTCCTTGAGCCCGAGCTTGAGGAGGGTGTCGAGGTAGAGGATGTTGATGCTGCTGCCGCCGTCGACCAGCACCAGGGAGAACCGGCAGGTGAGCCTCTTGGAGGCGAAGGTAGGGTCGAGGACGAGCGCGTATGAGCCCGGGTTGGGCATCACCGCAGGATGGTCAACCCGGCTCCATGTAATTGGATTTTCAGACCAGTGCATGTATTGAGGAACCGGGGGGACCGTGGCATTCACCTCACACCGTCGCTGGCGTAGGCTATGCTTGTCGTCGCCTTCACTGGTGAAGACGACGAATGCTCCATCTTGATGGGGGTAGTCATCATGGAGACGGCCGTCATCGCGAGGCAGCAGCGGTGGAGCCGGAGTAGGACCACGACCGGAGCTTGAGGCGCAGCTTGTGCACCTGGGGCAGCCGACAAGCCCTCCCCTTGCGACAGCCATCGTGCAAAGCTGCACTGTTGAAGGGTGTGGTAGAGGGCTGTGCCCCAGAATGTATTTTGCAAGGTGCGTCAAGCATCTGCTCAAAGGTCTGCCCGGGGAACCAGTTGCCCTTGTTGGGTTGCTTCCGTTGGGAGCCGGCCTGAGTAGTCGACGCTTCACCCTCCATGCTGGCTACCAACTTGTTGTTGGAGCGCGAATCTAGCTGATCCGCCTTGCGCTTGTTGTTGTTCTGGCCGCCTCGAATGTCTCCAGTCGGCTTAGGAGTAGCCGACGTGGGGACAACCTTGTCCGAGGCGGTCACCTTGACTCCCATTGCGGAGTCGGCCGTGGCGTACTTGTCCGCCGTGGCCATGAGCACCGCCAGAGAGGTGGGCTCGGAGCACATGAGCTTGTGCTTGAGGAGAGTGCCATCTCGGCAGCCGTCGATGAAGTACTGGATGGCATGTACCTCATGCACTTCCTCGCAGGAATTGCGAAGCTCCGTCCAGCGCGTGACGCAGTCTGAAGGGGTTCGTCTGGCCTCTGGACGCACATGGCCAGCTCGTGAGGCCGGCCAGGACGCTTGTAAGTGCGAGTGAAGTTGCGGACGAATGCCTCCTCGAAGTCCACCCATAAGTTGACGCTGCCGACTGGAAGGCTGTTAAGCCACGTCCGAGCCGAGCCGGCCAACATGAGTGGCACGTAGCGGACAACTACGCGCTTGTTGCCCCTGGCAATGCCAATGGCGGTGGTGTAGTCGATCAGCCAGTCCTCTGGCTTGGCCGTGCCGTTGTACTTGGGAGTATCCCGATGCAAGGTGAAGCCTTGGGGAAACGACTCCCGTCAGATCCAGGAGCCGAAGCAGGCCGGACCGTTGGGACCGTCCTCCTCCAGAAGACCTGACTATGCCAGGGCATTAAGACGCCTGCGGGCGTCGTGGTCGCCCGGGGGAACACGAGCGCCGATCCGAGCCGCAATCGGAAGGGCACCTTGCGAACCGGTGGCATGGGTCCTCCCCGGACGAGGAACCTCATACATCGAGTCGCTCTCGTCATCTCCACGACGCCGGCTCGAAGTATGCTCGCTCTGGCGCTGGGAGCGCCTATCATGGCTTTCCTCGCCCTTCCAGCCGGAAGTGCGATGTGAGGAAGATCCCTCAGCATGCTGATGACCGCTAGGGTTGCGACGCGCTCCAGGGTTGGGTCCCGGAGACTCTGATTGGGCTTGACCGGGGACAAGCCGCGTCTGCTGCTCGTTGGCGGCGTCAAGGAGATCCTTGACCCGCTTCTCCTGGAAGGCGTGCTCCTCGCCCTCCAAACTCGGCATTTCTGCCATGGCCGCCTGGGCCGCCCGCAAGTTGGCTGCAGGAGTCACGTAGATGGGCTGCTTGCCGCCTAGAATCTCGGCAATGACCCAACCACGGCCGTGGAACGAGCCACGCCGGCTAAGGGCCTCGGAGACCGGAGTGAGGCCGTATGCGGAGTTATACTCGCGATGCGTGGCCTCCATCCGGCGTTTCACCGAAGCAATGGTGATGCCCTCCTCCGAGATCTACCTGCGAGCCTCCTCCAGTGAGGCTCGCGCGTGTTAGGGTTTGTGGAGGCGGCGATGCGCATCTTCAGGCCGGTAAGCGCAACCTGAAGAGTGTCAGCGGCGGCAGCAGCAAGCTCACCGGCGTGTGCTGACGCCTTGCCCTGAGCCGTGCAGGTGCCAGCGCCGATGACCATCACCTCCACGACGTTGGAGACGGTGGCCACATGGTATGGGGTGAAGAACCCCATAGACAGCGGAGGGCCGTCGAAGACGAGTACATCGCTGGGGTACACGTCGTGTGTAAGCGTCTCAGCGATAGAGAGCCCACTGAAGCTGGCGCATAACGCCTCGACATCAAAGTCCTCGGCAAAGTAGAGAGGACCATCGTTGAAGCGCAGGTCACTAAAGAGAACGCTGAGGTTCTCCATAGCAGCAACGACGACGCTCGGAGGCGCCTCGTCATCGGAGTCCTCGTCCGAATCCGCATGGTGGATAGGGACGTCGATCATCATCGGTGTTGCCTCATCAAAGGGAGGATCCACAGGCATGCAGATCGGTTCAGACGCGATGCATTCGGTGGTGTAGGTGCGGGGCCCCGCCCAGCGCGTAAAGCCAGCCGATGCCGCGATCGGCCCCACGATGGGCGCCAATGTCGGTGAATACTCACAACATAATCTATGGGTAGGCTAAAGAGGGTAGGAACCGAAGTGGCAACGGAGGGCGCTAGGGGCGAGGTTGGTACAAGCAAGGAACACACGATGTACCCAGGTTCACGGCTCTCCATAGAGATAATACCCCTAGTCCTGCCGGAATGTATGATATCTCTGGATGGGATTACAAGTTGCTCATGGAGCTGTATTGCGGAGGAGGAAGAAGGAGCAGCCGACTTTTCTCTGCCTCTCCTATGTGGTTGGTGTGTGTGTGTGTGACCAGTGGACCGACCCTCTGCATGGAGGGGGCCGAGGGGTTTTATTGACGAACCCACCGGCCTACAATATGGATAAAGGGTACAAGAGTGGGACCCGGCTGGCCAGGGGGCCCAGGGGGGTCTTGTCTTGTTGCTTGAGGGGCCCGCCGGCTGCGACGTCCCGTCTGGCTGTGGGACCCGCCGTCTAGCCAATGAGGCTCTCGCGTAAGGTTGACGCAGGACACATGTGGTACGTCCGGCATCGTCCAGCGATATTCGTCATGGGCACACAGTACGGCCGCCTCCACTATTCCCACGCCGAGTGCAGTAATGGAGTGGGAGTTTGACGGGCCGACACTGTGTTGGGTGATGGATCAGAGCCGTGGGAGGTCAGCGGCGTGGCCGCCGATGCTGGTACCCTACGTGCACTCCGGTCCAGTACCTTTGCTGATGCGTAGCCACCTTTAATCGTAGGGTCTCGTCATGACCTACGATCTGATGTGACTTGAGATCCCCGGCCGGCTAGCCTGTTTGACTAGCCGGCCTGGGCATGGCCGCCTCGTCCCTAGCCGACTAGCTTGGCCTAGGCGGCCAGGAAGAGGTAGCCGTCTTGCCTCTAGCCGGCAGGTGTTGCCTGGCCGGCCAGAGAGTTGGCCGTCTCGCCCCCCAGCCGGTAGGTGTTGCCTAGCCGGCCAGGGGACTTGGGCCTTGTAGAATTGTTTTTGGTCACTCCTTTTGGGCCGAAGATAAAGGAGCAGGCTCGTTGAGCCTACCCCGAGGTTATCCCCTCGACAGTATTATAATATATCATGTCTCAGATATATAATATGATGATGAGATTTCATTTTCAACGTGTACAAGAACTTGTATTATTCATACATCTCATAATTCCCAATTCAACACTTTGTGCATCCAAACAAGATTTGGCATTGCTACTTACTTTGGATTCCAAGTACTCAAGACATGAACATCCAAACATCAAGTGTGGCATTGAAGCCGAATACCAATATCTCGGAATATTGGGCATTAGAGCCAATGCAATACCAAGGTCTTGAATATCTACATCCAAACATAGCGTAAGGGAGAATTCAAATACAATGTTCCTCACAATGATCTTGGCAAGGTGGTTTTCATACCAAGAGATAGGAGTGTTGCAAGATTGTAAAAATTTCCACATGATGATGAGGGCGACTAATGGACAAACATTGGGGTCAAGGCCCGAGGGTGAAACGGTCTCTCAAAGAAGATCCAAAGATGTATGAGACATTATCATGAGGTGAATCCATAATTGGGTGGCGGAGGCGTAAAGAAGGGTGATGTCGGAAGCTTCTTCACATGGGACATCACATCGAGGTAAGGAAGACGAATACATAATATTTTTGTGGTGAAGGTTCTGCTTAGAGTTAAATCTATCCCGGAAAAATAGACAACAAAATATCTTGAGCTTGATGATAAATTTTACACACCAAATGAACTCATAGTTTGGGTTGATGATTAACTTGAGGGTGAGGGCATTATAGGCATTCCTGGATATGAAGAGTGTGTCCTAGATGAGACCGCTCGTCATAAGTTTTACTAGAATGGAAACCCTATAATCATGAAAAACACTATCCAATTACTAAATATGACGGAAGGGTTAGAGGGACTATCTGCAATGTTCTGGGGGCCATGTGTTGTGGTAATAGTGAACCCAACGAATATCTAAACATTGTTGTAGTTTGAAGGCAAAACTCATTTTTGGAAGTTGTTTTGAATTGACATATTTTTAATGCCTTGACCACCAAAAAAATAACTTATAAACATATTTATAAGCTATAACACATTTTTTTTGTCGTGCAAGATTCCTCATTAGACTAGATAGATGTCCTATGCAAGGCGTCAAGAGTTTTCAAAAAATTGGTAAACAAAAAACCAACATAAAATACAAGACGAGGAATTCGAGAATAGAAGAAACAATGTAATTTTAGCACACCTGGAGAGCATCCTAGCCACCCAACGCATAACACATCTATGGAAGTTGTCTATGATTGAGTTAAAAGGCCAAAGGTGGAAATTTAATGGGGGAGACTGGCAGCCTTAGGTAAGTGAGAGAGTAAACCCCTTGAGAGCATGTCAAGGCATCAGTTATAGGTGATGTTGTATTAGGATGTGAGTGAGTTTGGAAAAATTGTTTTGTGTTGAAGTTGATAGAAAGGCCAGTTTCAACGCACAAGTTGTCAAAGATTTGTTTCAGTGTTTGTGTGCCATCACTGAAGGCATGTGAAATAATCAGTGTATTGTCTCGGTGTTGAAGAGTAATTGAAGGTTTTACATGGATTAGAGGGTGGCATAAGATGTGGTGGGAGAAGGTATTGGGAAATGTTGGATGGGAAACAAAAAATTTCCTACGCACACGAAGACCTATCATGGTGATGTCCATCTACGAGAGGAGATTTGGATCAACGTACCCTTGTAGATCACACACCAGGAAGCGTTAAGAAACGCGGTTGATGTAGTGGAACGTCCTCACGTCCCTCGATCCGCCCCGCAAACCGTCCCACGAACCGTCCCGCGATCCGTCCCACGAACCGTCTCACGATCCGTTCCGATCTAGTGCCGAACGGACGGCACCTCCGCATTCAGCACACGTACAGCTCGACGATGATGTCGGCCTTCTTGATCCAACAAGCAAGACGGAGAAGTAGATGAGTTCTCCGGCAGCGTGACGGCGCTCCGGTGGTGGTGAAGGATCTACTCCTGCACGGCTCAGCCCGAGCTCCGCAGAAATATGATCTAGAGGTAAAACTATGGTGTCTAGATGTGACTTGCACGTGGCAAAAGTTGTCTCAAATCAGCCCTAAAACACCAGTATATATAGGATGGAGGGGGAGGAGGCTTGCCTTGAGGACCAATGCCTCAAGGGTGCACCCGCCAAGGAGGTGGAGGAGTCCACCTCCAATCCTAGTCCAACTAGGATTGGAAGGTGGAGTCCTTCCCTTCCTTCCCACCTCTTTTTTTCTTTTCTCTTTGATTTTCTTATCCTTGGCGCATAGGCCTTATTGGGCTGTCCAAACAGCCCACCAAGGGCTGGTGCGCCACCCTAGGGCCTATGGGCTTCCCCGGGTGGGTTGGCCCCCTCCCGGTGAACATCCGGAACCCATTCGTCACTCCCGTTACATTCTCGGTAATACCGGAAAACTTTTCGGTAACCAAATGAGGTCATCCTATATTTCAACCTTCGTCTCCGGACCATTCCAGAAACCCTCGTGACGTCCGTGATCTCATCCGGGACTCCGAACAATATTCGGTAACCACACTATAACTCAACTATACTAAAACATCACCGAACCTTAAGTGTGCAGACCCTGCTGGTTCGAGAACTATGTAGACATGCCCTGAGGTACTCCTCGGTCAATATCCAATAGCGGGACCTGGATGCCCATATTGGATCCTAAATATCCTCCGAATAACTTATTGGTTGAACCTAAGTGTCAAGGATTCAGGCAATCCAGTATGTCATTCCCTTTGTCCTTTGGTATGTAACTTGCCCGAGATTCGATTGTCGGTATCCGCATACCTATTTCAATCTCGTTACCAGCAAGTCTCTTTACTCGTTCCGTAATACAAGATCCCGTGACTTACACTTAGTCACATTGCTTGCAAGGCTTGTGTGTGATGTTGTATTACTGAGTGGGCCCCGAGATACCTCTCCGTCACATGGAGTGACAAACCCCAGTATTGATCCATACTGACTCAACGGACACCTTTGGAGATACGTGTAGAGCACCTTTATAGTCACCCAGTTACATTGTGATGTTTGATACACACAAGGCATTCCTCCGGTGCCAGTGAGTTATATGATCTCATGGTCATAGGAACAAATACTTGACACACAGAAAACAATAGCAATAAAATGACACGATCAATATGCTACGTATATAATTTGGGTCTTGTCCATCACATGATTCTCCTAATGATGTGATCCCGTTATCAAGTGACAACACTTGCCTATGGTCAGGAAACCTTGACCATCTTTGATCAACGAACTAGTCAACTAGAGGCTCACTAGGGACAGTGTGCTGTCTATGTATCCACACATGCATTTGAGTTTCCAATCAATACAATTTTAGCATGGATAATAAACGATTATTATGAACAAGGAAATATAATAATAACTAATTTATTATTGCCTCTAGGGCATATTTCCAACAGAAGGCTTTCTCCACCACGTGTTGAAGTATAGGATCCATAATGATAAAAAAAGGTACAGTGGTAGAGGGTCTCCTTGTATTAGTCCACATTTGTAGTTTATCCAGGGGCAGGTACCCCATTGAGGAGAACTAGAGTCTTACATGTCTGCATAATGCCCATATCTAGTGATAAAAAGAGGATGAGACAAGGTTGTGTAAGATTTTAAGGGGCGATTCCGAGGAGACGGATTTGAATGACTTCTTGAAACCTATTTTGAATACAATGGTGACAGCCTTCTTAGAGTGGCAAGTGCTTAGCAGGTCTGCAGCACAAAAAATATATGATGGTTCCTCCATGAAGGAAGCCAGTTTGGTCATTATAAATAAGTATTGCTATTAAGGACTTTGTAGGGTGAAGGTTTGCATTATGGAAATTGCTTTGGGTGTGCAATTTTGGAGGGAGATGGGGCAAAAGGCATATTGTTTAGTGGGTGCCTTTCTTTGGGAGAAGGACCATAAAGGCCTAATTGAATATTTGTACGCCTATGGTGAGATAGTCCAAATCCCGAAGAAAGGAAGGGAAATGAGCTTGATTGAATTCCAGTATATATGGACGAAAGGAGGAAGGACTAAAGCCATCCAAGAAAGGACATACAATTGGTTTCATGTGCACGAAGGCATTTATAAATTTCCTATTACATAAAGGGCAGGTCAAAGGCTTGAAACGGAGGAAAATTTGAGTCACAGAGCAATGAGAGATCAAAGTTCCGCACAACATTTTTGTTTTCACAATAAGTTTTTGAAGAAGCTTTGTGCATTTTTTCTTCTTGAGAGAAATAATTCAAAGCCTTCATCTAGGAGGACTGATATTTTGTTTTTCCTCTAGCGATTCGTACTCGAACATGAAAGAATCTTGTGTTTTCATCTCTATCAATGAATTTTTTAATTTTTCATGTTCTTTTTAGATTTTTTTTTGTCAAATAGGGCGCTGGAGGCAAATGATGGCAATCGCCATTAGTTTAATTTCCAAGAGAGATAAGGGACAAAATAGATGGGCTTTAGTTTTTTGTCCAAGTTTTGAGGCATGCCCTTGTTCTTTTAATTTGTCAACAAGGGTAGTTGCTCGGTTAGTAGGAGTGTTGTTAGAGGCCTTTATAGGCCTATATTGCAGGAGGGTCGTGGGCCACCAAATCTCATCCACAATTTTTTTAGAGGCTTTTAATGAGGTCTAGTACTTTTTAGAAGAGAAGATGTGGGAAGTGGGGATTTTTTGAGCATATGGAGATGAGTAGGGGAAAAAAGTTGAGGTGAATCGCGTCAGTGCGGAGAGGTTAGTATTAAGAAAGATATTGTGCCAAGAAAGGTTAAGAAACACTTTATCTATTCTTTCAAGAGTTAGGTTAGATAAATTATTTGACCAAGTGAAAAGCCTTTCGGTTAGGGGTAATTCTAAGAGAACTAATTGGTCAATGATGTCACTGAAGAATTCAGCTTCAGATCTGTCAAACTCGGAGTATTTTTTTCGTGCGAGACAGATGAGGTTTAGTTACCATTGTGGATTGTGTGGGTCTGTGTGTGTGTTTTTAGTTTGTCCGATACCCTTTGTTTTATGGTTTGGAGGATGGGGCATGCACATTTGTGATCACTAGGTTTGATTTTCATGCGAAGAAAGTGAGTGTCAGGAGAATGTGAATTGGCGGTGCGACCAACCAATTAGAGTGAGGTGTTTCGAGGCTGAGGCTGAGAGAAAGACTCTCGCAAATCCCATGGAAAATAAATGTTCATAGGAGTCTAAGAAATGCCATAAGAACGGTCCATTTTTTTAGAGTAGTGGGTCTTGGAGTTTCCTTTCCAGAAGCAGTGAAATTAATTAAAGGATATTGAGAAGTTAATTTGGCCAAAATATATGCACATTTATCACTATCACCAAGTCAACAAACGTTCCAAGAAATAATGTGAAAGAATTTTCTTTCGTATATAACTAGGTGTGAGACCAATTACATCAGAGGGGTTGTGTGGCAAACCTAAACAAACTAAGGTGTTGGGCCAAACATGAAAGTTTTCTTTCCTCCTTTATTTTAGTCGCCTCTCTCTTGCTTTCGTCATTATTGTTGTTGAGTCCCCTAACCTTCCTTATCCCTCTCCGTCACCTCTGCTCTACTTACTTACCCTAGTGTCGGGTCGAGATCCTAGGGTATTGCACAATGCGGTAGAGAAAATGTAATAGGGGGTCTCGTTCGCACATCTACGACCGTCTTGCCTCATGTGTCACTTAAGAGGATCCAAATCCATCATAAACATGCTCCCGAAACCCCCATCATTGTTGTTGTCCTCCATCATCGCCTCCAAGGTGTAAAGTCAGAACATCGCCACGACCTGAGAAGTCATTCCATTATTGATCATGAAATTATCTCCATCCCCTCGTTTCCTCTCCATTACCTTCATACCCTTATCCTAGACAATGCCACACTTCTTAGTTCTACCACCATTTTCGTGTGTCCATCATCCCACTACCTCAAGAACGTCAGATTGGACCATTCCTCCACCTCGAGAAGGCATGCACTTTAGTAGTCAAGACGCTCATTACTAAAACTTCATGAGTCATAGTCAATGTCGCCCCATCATCTACACAATTTTGTTGTTCTTGGCACTCACCCCCCTCTAGTATCATTGACTTCATTTACATTTTACACTTCCTTAGTACTTCCTAACACCTTCAACTCTACACATCTTCATCACAATGTACGGAACGGAGCATCATGTCGAAAGCACAAAGATCGAAAGTTTACTTCGAGTTCAAATAGTTTTGAGTTATTCATATCAAGGAATTTTAATTCCTTAATAGATACAACATCCATGGACTACTATGCTTGTTTTTCAACTTTTGAAAACACTATGCGGTGTATGCACACACTCACACACATCATATACACACGTGAAATTTCCATCGTACACCTATGCAAGTTGGAAAATTTCCTATAACACATTGGTTCATTAAATGCATGCCCAAATGGTTGCGGGTGTTTCCCTTTTGAGGCACACAAAACACCTATGTATACCAAGTAAGGGCATCTCCGATGCTTGTCCTCAAACTGCAAGCGTCTGTCCATCTAGACCACATGTTCTAGATGTCACAAGCCATCCAATGTGGTACTCCATTGGTCCGTGGAGGGGTGCCGACAAGCATTTCCCGCAAACTAGAAACAAACCAGGGAGGCTTTGCAAGCGCCCGGACCGCTGCCACGCACAATGGTACGTCTCAAAGAGATCTATAATTTTTGATTGTTTAATGCTAATATATTATTAGATTTACATACTTGTAATAGTAATTTATACCATTTTTGTGGACCACCTTATTAATTTAGTCCCCAATGTTAGTTGTTGTTTTCTGCTTGTTTTTGGTTTCACTCGAGTTCAATATTTAGGAAGGTCAAAACACGATACCAATTTTTGATGATTTTTCCTAGATGGTGAAGAACCCTAAAAGCTTCAGTGGAAGATCAGGTGACTACTCGGGGCACACAACTAGGTAGTATGGCTAACCCTAAGGCACGCCAAGTTGGAAATGTGCCCTAGAGGCAATAATAAAATGGTTATTATTATATTTCCAGTTCATGATAATTGTCTATTATTCATGCTATAAGTGTATTAACCGGAAACCGTAATACATGTGTGAATACATAGATCAGAATGTGTCCCTAGTGAGCCTCTAGTTGGCTAGCTCGTTGATCAATGGATGATCATGGTTTCCTGATCATGGACATTGGTTGTTATTGATAACGGGATCACATCATTAGGGGAATGATGTGATGGACAAGACCCAATCCTAAGCATAGCAATAGATCGTGTTGTTCGTATGCTAAAGCTTTTCTAATGTCAAGTATCTTTTCCTTAGACCGTGAGATTGTGCAACTCCCGGATACCGTAGGAGTGCTTTGGGTGTATCAAACGTCACAACTAGGTGACAACAAAGGTGCACTACGGGTATCTCCGAAAGTGTCTGTTGGGTTGATACGAATCGAGACCGGGATATGTCACTCCGTGTGACGGAGAAGTATCTCCGGGCCCACTCGGTAGAACATCATCATAATGAGCTCAATGTGACCAAGGAGTTAGCTACGGGATCATGTGCTACGGAACAAGTAAAGAGATTGCCGGTAACGAGATTAAACAAGGTACGGGGATACCGACGATCGAATCTCGGGTAAGTATCATACCGATAGACAAAGGGAATTGCATACGGGATTGATTGAATCCTTGAGATCGTGGTTCATCCGATGAGATCATCGTGGAACATGTGGGAACCAACATGGATATCCATACCCCTTTGTTGGTTATTGACCGGAGAGGTGTCTCGGTGATGTCTGCATGCTTCCCGAACCCGTGGGGTCTACACACTTAAGGTTCGATGACGCTAGGGTTATACGAATAGTGTACAAGTTCACCGAAGGTTGTTCGGAGTCCCGGATGTGATCCCGGACATCACGAGGACCTCCGGAATGGTCCGGAGGCGAAGATCGATATATAGGATGAGGGGTTTTGGACACCAGAAATGTTTCGGGCGTCACTAGTAACGTATCGGGACCACCAGAAGGGTTCCGGGGGTCCACCGGGAGGGGCCACCAGCCCCAAAGGGTGACATGGGCCAAAAGGTGGAAGGGAACCAGCCCAGAGTGGGCTGGTGAGCCTCCCAGTAAGGCCCAAGGCGCAGGGTGAGAGGGAAGGGGGGATCCTAAAGCAGATGGGCCCAAGGCCCATCTGGGGTGCGCCACACCCCCTCGTCCCATCGTGGCCGCCACCACCAGCCCTAGATGGGGCTGCCACACCCCTTGGGGGTGGGAGCCCTAAGGGGGTGCCCCTTCCCTTTCCCCCTATATATAGTGGAGGGTTTTGGCCTTTGCAGAACACACACAAATCGTTTCCTCCCTCTCGAGGCAGCCCAGTTCTTCCTCTTCTTCCGCGGAGCTTGGAGAAGCTCTGCCAGAATCCCTCGTAGCTCCACTGCCACCGTGCCGTCGCGCTGTCGGAGGTCTCCCTCAACCTCTCCCTCCTCCTTGCTGGATCAAGGTGCGGGAGACGTGGCCGGGCTGCACGTGTGTTGAACGCGGAGTTGTCGTGGTTCGACACGTAGGTCGGAATCACACCGCGATCTGAATTGCTGCGAGTACGACTCCATCGAACGCATTCCAGTAACGCTTCCGCTTAGCGATCTTCAAAGGTATGAAAATGCTCTACCCCATTGCTCGTTTCTGGTTTCTCCATAGATAGATACTTGTTTGGCGTTGGAATTTTTTTGAAATTACTACGATCCCCAACAGTGGTATCCGAGCCAAGGTTCTATGTGTAGATTCTATGCACGAGTAGAACACAAAAGTTGTGGGCGCTGATTTTGTCAATTGCTTGCCGTTACTAGTCTTATATTGATTCAACGTTATCGTGGGATGAAGCGGCCCGAACTGACCTTACACGTACGTTTACGTGAGACAGGTTCCACCGACTGACATGCACTTGTTGCATAAGGTGGCTAGCGGGTGTCTGTCTCTCCCACTTTAGTCAGATCGGATTCGATGAAGAGGGTTCTTATGAAGGGTAAATAGCATTGGCATATCAACATTGTGGCTATCACGTAGGTAAGAATCGTTCTTGCTAGAAACGTAAATCATCCACGTAAAACTTGCAACAACAATTAGAGGACGTCTAACTTGTTTTTGCAGGGTATGCCATGTGATGTGATATGGCCAAAAGAATGTGATGTTACATGTGTGATGTATGAGATTGATCATGTTCTTGAAATAGGATTCACGCCTTGCATGTCGATGAATATGACAACCGGAAGGAGCCATAGGAGTTGTCTTAATTTATTGTATGAGATGCAAACACCATTTGATTACTTTACTTTATTGCTAAATGTTAGTTGTAGTAGTAGAAGTAATAGATTGGCGCGACAACTTCACGGAGACACAATGATGGAGATCATGGTGTCATGTCGGTGACATTGATGATCATGGTGCCCCGAAGATGGAGATCCAAGGAGCAAGATGATAATGGCCATATCATGTCACTATATGATTGCATGTGATGTTTATCACGTTTTACATCTTATTGCTTAGAACGATGGTAGCAAAGATAAGATGATCCCTCGGGAAAATTTCAAGAAAGTATTCCCCTAAGTGTGCACCGTTGCGAAGGATCGTTGTCTCGAAGCACCACGTGATGATCGGGTGTGATAGATTCTAACGTTCGCATACAACGGGTGTAAGCCAGTTTACACACGCATAACACTTAGGTTGACTCGACCAGCCTAGCATGTACAAACCTGGCCTATAATACGGGAGACTGAAAGGTCGAACATGAGTTGTATGGTTGACACGGTGAGCATGGAGATGCTCACCATTGATGACTAGTCTGTCTCAGGTGATGATCGAACACGGGCTAGTCGACGTGGATCATGTTTCACTTGGATGACTAGAGGGATGTCAATCTGAGTGGAAGTTCATTGAATAATTTGATTATATAAACTTAATTATCATGAACATAGTCAAAAGGTCTTTGCAAATTATGCTTGCGCTATAGCTCTATGGTTTTTGGTATGTTCCTAGAGAAAAAACTGAGTTGAAAGATAGAAGTAGCAATTATGCGAACTGGGTCCGTTAACTGTGGATTGTCCTCAATGCTGCACAGAAAGGCTTACGTCCTTAACGCACTGCTCGGTGTGCTGAATCCCAAGTGTGGTATGTGGCTATTGCGAACATCTGACATACACGTTTTTGATAACTACATGATAGTTCAGTGCATAATGCTTAAACAACTTAGAATTGAGACGTTAAAGACGGTTGAACATCGCGGGACAAACGAGATGTTTCAAGAGATGAAATTGGGATTTCATGTTCGTGCCATTGTCGAGAGGTATCAGACCTCAGACAAGATTATTTGCCTACAAAATAAGGGAGAAAAAATTCAATCATTGAGCATGTGCTCAGATTGTCTGAGTACTACAATCGCTTCAATCGAGTGGGAGTTGATCTTCCAAATGAGATAGTGATAGTTCTCCAGTGTCACTGCCACCAAGCTGCTAGAGCTTCGTGATGAACTATAAAATGTCAGGGATAGATATGATGATCCTTGAGTTATTTCGCTATGTTTGACACCGTGAAAGTAGAAATCAAAAGGAGCATCAATTGTTGATGGTTAGTAAAACCACTAGTCTCAAGAAGGGCAAGGGTGATACATCCATTTTGCATCATGCTTTTATGTTGATATTTATCGCTTTATGGGCTCTTATTACACTTCACGGTACAATACTTATGCCTTTTCTCTCTTATTTTGCAAGGTTTACTTGAAGAGGGAGAATGCCGGCACCTGGAATTCTGGCCTGAAAAAGGAGCAAGTTTGAGATACCTATTTTGCGCAACTCCAAAAGCCGTGAGAATCAACGAGGATTTTTTTTGGATTTATAAAAAATACTGGGCCAAAGAAGTGCCAGAGGGGCGCCAGGAGGAGGCCACAAGCCTGCTAGGCGCGGCCTCCCCCCTGGCCGCGCCTAGGGAGCTTGTGGGCCCCCAGCTCACCCTCTCGCTCCCCTCTTTTGCTACAAGAAGGGTTTCGTTCCAGAAAAAATCAAGAGGAGGCTTTTGGGAGGAATCGACGCCGCCACAAGGCGGAACTTGAGCAGAACCAATCTAGAGCTCCGACAGGACGATCCTGCCGGGGAAACTTCCCTCCCGGAGGGGGAAATCGTCGCCATCGCCATCACCAACACTCCTCTCATCGGAGGGGACTCATCACCATCAACATCTTCATCAGCACCATCTCATCTCCAAACCCTAGTTCATCTCTTGTAACCAATCTCCGTCTCGAGACTCCGATTGGTACGTGTAAGGTTGCTAGTAGTGTTAATTACTCTTTGTAGTTGATGCTAGTTGGATTACTTGGTGGAAGATTATATGTTCAGATCTTTGATCCTATTCATTACCTCTCTGGTCATGAATATGATTATGCTTTTTGAGTAGTTACTTTTATTCCTGAGGACATGGGATAAGTCATGCTATAAATAGTCATGTGAATTTGGTATTCGTTCGATATTTTGATGTGTTGTATGTTGTTTTTCCTCTAGTGGTGTTATGTGAACGTCGACTACATAACACTTCACCATTATTTGGGCCTAGAGGAAGGCATTGGGAAGTAGTAACTAGATGATGGGTTGCTAGAGTGACAGAAGCTTAAACCCTAGTTTATGCGTTGCTTCGTAAGGGGCTGATTTGGATCCACTAGTTTAATGTTATGGTTAGACTTTGTCTTAATTATTCTTTCATAGTTGCGTATGCTTGCGATACGGGTTAATCATAAGTTGCATGCTTGTCCAAGTAAGGGCAGTACCCAAGCGCTGGTCCACCCACATATCAAACTATCAAAGTAATGAACACGAATCATATGAACATGATGAAACTAGCATGACGGAAATTCCCGTGTGTCCTCGGGAGCATTTTTCTCCTATAAGACTTTGTCCAGGCTTGTCCCTTGCTACAAAAGGGATTGGGCCACCATGCTGCACCGTTGCTACTTTTGTTACTTGTTGCTTGCTATGAATCATCTCACCACACAATCACTTGTTATCGACAATTTCAGTGCCTACAGATTTTACCTTGCTGAGAACCACTTGTCAGATCCTTCTGCTCCTCATTGGGTTCGACACTCTTACTTATCAAAAGGACTATGATAGATCCCCTATACTCGTGGGTCATCAAGACTCTTTTCTGACGCCGTTGTCGGGGAGTGAAGCGCCTTTGGTAAGTGCAGATTGGTAAGGAAGCATTTACATAGTGTGCTGAAATTTATTGTCACTTGTCACTATGGAAACTAATCCTTTGAGGGGCTTGTTCGGGGTATCTTCACCTCGAACGGAAGCACAAGGATTCTCTCCTCAACTTGCTGCACCTACTGAAAATATTTGCTATGAATTTCCTTCGGGTATGCTTACAGGAGATGGAACATCACATCCCGACTTGCATCTAATCTATGTAGATGAAGTTTGTGGTTTATTTAAGTTTGCAGGTTTGCCCGAGGATGAGGTCAAGAAGAAGGTCTTTCCCTTATCTTTGAGGGATAAGTCGTTGACATGGTATAGGCTACATGATGATACTGGATCATGGAACTACAATCGGTTGAAATTGGAATTTCATCAAAAGTTTTATCCTATGCATCTAGTACATCGTGATCGGAATTATATTTATAATTTTTGCCCTCTTGACACAGAAATCATCGCTCAAGCTTGGGGGAGGCTTAATCAATGTTATATTCCTGCCCCAACCATGAGCTCTCGAGAGAAATTATCATTCAGATCTTCTATGCTTGGGTTTCTCATGATGATCGCACCATGCTTGACACTTCTTGTACTGGTTCTTTTATGAAGAGAGATATTGACTTCCAATGGAATTTATTGGAAAGAATTAAATGCAACTCTGAAGATTGGGAGCTTGATGAAGGTATGGAGTCAGGTATGAATTTCAAGTTTTATTGCGTTAAATCCTTTGTCGAAACAAATACTTTATGTGATTTTAGCGCTAAGTATGGACTTGACTCTGAGATAGTAGCTTCATAGTGTGAATCCTTTGCTGCTCATATTGATCTCCCCAAAGAGAAGTGGTTTAAATACCATCCTCCCATAGAAGTCAATGTAGTTAAACCCAATCCAGTTGAAGAGAGAGTCATTGCCTATAATTATCCTATTGTTCCTAGTGCTTACATTGAGAAACCACCTTTCCCTGTTAGGATAAAGGATCACTCTAAAGTTTCAACTTTGATACGTACGGGCTACATTAGAACACCTACACCCCCTGAGCAAAGTACAGTTGAACCTAGCATTTCTATTATCAAAGATCTCCTGTCCGACAATGTTGATGGCCATGATATTCACTTCTGTGAAGATGCTGCTAGAATTGCTAAACCACACGCTAGAGACAAACATAGGCGTGTTGTTGGCATGCTTGTTGTTTCTGTTAAGATAGGAGATCATTCTTATCATGGTTTATGTGACGTGGGTGCTAGTCTTAGTGCAATACCTCAATCCTTATATGATGAAATCAAAGACGAGATTGCACCTATTGAGATAGAGACTATTGATGTCACTATTCAGCTTGCCAATAGAGATACTATCTGCTCTGTGGGAATTGTTAGGGATGTTGAGGTCTTGTGTGGTAAAACAAAGTATCCTGCTGATTTCCTCGTTCTTGCTACCACACAAGATAGCTTTTGTCCCATCATATTTGGCAGACCCTTCCTCAATACCGTCAATGCTCATATTGACTGTGAGAAGCAAACTGTCACTGTTGGTTTTGAAGGTGTGTCACATGAGTTCAATTTCTCCAAGTTTGGTAGACAACCTCATGAAAAAGAGTTGCCTAGTAAGGATTAAATTATCGCCCTAGCTTCTATTGCCTTGCCTCCTACTGATCCTTTAGAGAAATACTTGCTTGAGCATGAAAATGATATGCATATGGATGAAAGGGATGAGATAGATAGAGTTGTCTTAGAACAATATCCTATCCTTAAGAATAATTTGCCTGTTGAACTGCTTGGAGATCCACCCCCACCAAAGGGTGATCCTGTGTTCGAGCTTAAACAATTGCCTTATACTCTTAAGTATGCTTATCTTGATAAAAAAGAGATATATCCTGTCATTATAAGTGCTAGCCTCTCAAAGCATGAAGAAAAGAAGTTATTAAAAACTCTAAGGAAGCACCGTGATGCTATTGGATATACTCTTGATGATCTCAAGGGCATTAGTCCCACTCTATGCCAGCACAAGATTGAAACCGATCCTGATTCCAAACCAGTTGCTGATCATCAAAGGAGATTAAATCCTAAGATGAAAGAGGTAGTAAGAAAAGAAATACTAAAGCTCCTGGAAGAGGGTATTATTTATCCTGTTGCTCATAGTGATTGGGTAAGTCTGGTGCATTGCGTCCCTAAGAAGGGAGGCATTACCGTTGTCCCTAATGATAAGGATAAATTGATCCCACAGAGGATTATTACTGGCTATAGGATGGTGATCGATTTTAGGAAATTGAATAAGGCCAGTAGGAAAGATCATTACGCTTTGCCTTTTATCGACCAAATGCTAGAAAGACTATCTAAACACACACACTTCTGCTCTCTAGATGGTTATTCTGGTTCCTCCCAAATACCTGTTGCACAATCTGATCAGGAGAAAACCTCTTTCACCTGCCCTTTCGGTACCTTTGCTTACAAACGTATGCCTTTTGGATTATGTAATGCACCTGCCACTTTTCAAAGATGCATGACGGCTATATTCTATTACTTTTGTGAAAAGATTGTTGAGGTTTTCATGGATGACTTCTCCGTTTACGAGTCTTATTTTGATGATTGCCTCAGCAACCTTGATCGAGTCTTGCAGAGATGTAAAGACACCAACCTTGTCTTGAATTGGGAGAAGTGCCACTTTATGGTTAATGAAGGCATCGTCTTAGGACATAAAATTTCTGAAAGAGGTATTGGAGTCGATAAGGCTAAGGTTGATGCGATCGAGAAAATGCCATGCCCCACAGATATGAAAGGTATAAGAAGTTTCCTTGGTCATGCTGGTTTCTATACAAGGTTCATTAAAGACTTCTCTAAGATTTCTAGGCCTCTTACCAATATCTTGCAGAAGGATATTCCTTTTGTTTTTGACGATGATTGTGAGGAAGCCTTCGAAATACTTAAGAAGGCCTTGATAACTGCACCTATTGTTCAACCACCTGATTGGAACTTACCTTTTGAAATCATGTGTGATGCTAGTGATTATGTTGTTGATGTTGTCATAGGACAAAGAGTTGACAAGAAGTTGAATGTTATTCACTATGCTAGTAAAACTCTAGACAGCGCCCAGAGAAACTATGCTACTACGGAAAAGGAATTTTTAGTAGTCGTGTTTGCATGTCAAAAGTTCAGATCTTACATAGTTGATTCCAAAGTCACTATTCACACTGATCACACTGCTATTAAGTACCTCATGGAGAAGAAAGACGCTAAACCTAGACTTATCAGATGGGTTCTCTTGTTACAAGAATTTGATTTGCATGTTGTCGACAGAAAGGGTGCTGATAACCCAGTAGCAGATAACTTGTCTAGGTTGGAGAATGTTCTTGATGACCCACAACCTATTGATGATAGCTTCCCTGATGAGCAATTGAATATCATCAATACTTCACGTAGTGCACCGTGGTATGCTGATTATGCAAACTATATCGTTGCCAAATATATACCACCTAGTTTCACTTACCAACAAAAGAAGAAATTCTTCTTTGATTTGAGACACTACTTTTGGGATGATCCTCACCTTTATAAGGAAGGAGTAGATGGTGTTATTAGACGTTGTGTAGCTGAACATGAACAGGGACATATCCTACATAAGTGTCACTCCGAGGCCTATGGAGGACACCATGCGGGAGATAGAACTGCACACAAGGTATTGCAATCAGGTTTATATTGGCCCACTCTCTTCAAAGATGCCCGTAAGTTTGTCCTGTCTTGTGACAAATGTCAAAGAATATGTAATATCAGTAAACGTCAGGAAATGACTATGAACTATTCACTTGTCATTGAACCATTTGATGTTTGGGGCTTTGATTATATGGGACCTTTTCCAAAATCCAACGGGTATAATCATATCCTAGTTGTTGTTGATTACGTCACTAAGTGGGTAGAAGCTATCCCAACTAGTAGTGCTGATCACAACAGCTCTATTGGGATGCTTAAAGAAGTTATTTTCCCTAGATTTGGAGTCCCTAGATATCCAATGACCGACGGTGGTTCACATTTCATTCATGGTGCTTTCCGTAAAACGCTTGCTAAGTACAATGTCAACCATAGAATTGCGTCTCCCTATCACCCTGAGTCCAGTGGTCAAGTAGAGCTAAGCAATAGAGAGATTAAACTAATTCTGCAAAATATTGTCAACACGTCTAGAAAGAATTGGTCTAAGAAGCTCGATGATGCATTGTGGGCTTATAGAACTGCCTATAAGAACCCCATGGGCATGTCTCCATACAAAATGGTTTACGGTAAAGAATGTCATTTACCTCTTGAGCTAGAGCATAAGGCTTATTGGGAAATCAAAGAGCTCAACTTTGATTTCACAATTGCTGGTGAGAAAAGGTTATTTTATATTAGCTCACTTGATGAATGGAGAACTCAGGCATATGAGAATGCCAAGTTGTTCAAAGAAAAGGTTAAGAGGTGGCATGATAAAAGGATACAAAAGTGTGAGTTCATTGTAGGTGATTATGTCTTGCTATATAATTCTCGTTTAAGATTTTTTGCAGGCAAGCTTCTTTCTGAATGGGAAGGTCCCTACATTGTTGAGGAAGTATATCGTTCTGGTGCCATCAAGATCAACAACACGGAAGGCAATTTTCCGAGAGTGGTAAACGGGCAGAAAATCTAGCATTATATCTCACGTACTCCCATAAATGTTGAAAGCAATATTATCAATACCATAACTCCGAAGGAGCACCTAAAGGATATTGATCAGCCTGTTTCAGACTCCAAAAACGAAGAGGTATGTGATTCGGCAAGTAAACAGACTCCAAAACTTTTCCAGTAGGGATTTTTCTCCGTTTTGGAATTTTTTAAAAAATAGAAAAATTTGAAGTAGTCCGGAAAGCGCACGAGGAGGCGACAAGCCTGCCAGGCGCGGGCCACCCCCTGGCCACGCCTAGGGGGCTTGTGGCCACCTCGTGTGCCTCCCGGACTCCGTTTTCTTGCGGAGTACTCCTTCTGGTTGGATAAAAATCATTATATATTCTTCCGAAAGGTCTCACCCTCGTATCACACAAATTTCCTCTGTTTTCGTTTCGAGCCTGTTTCTGCTGCAGATCTAGCTCGCTATGGCGTCCCCAAAAGCTCCGAAGGACAAGATCTTCGAGAAGGTCATCAATCCCTACCTCGCGGGAGTGCTGCGACACCCTCAATCTATCGAGATGCGTGAGGGGATGCTGCACATCCGTGATGTTGAGGGGCCCAAGAAGACCGGAAGCGTGGAGGCGAGGCTCGAAGCAATGGAGCAACAAGTCTTCAAGTGCCAAGGGATGGTGGAGCGTGGACTCAACGCCAACCACATGATGATCACGGAGTTCACCAAAAAGCACAAGATCTATGCCAATGACATCGGCAAGCACTTCTCCGGGCTCTATAACAGAATTGATCACCTCCAAGCCCAGATCTATGACCTGCAGAATCAAAACTGTGAGTATGAGTATAGATTTAAATCAATACGGTTGGTTGCAGATTTGAGGATTCCGGAGACTCGTTCATCTTTCCATGATGGAGCACCTATGCCTTGGAAGACGGAGGATCATACCCATGTGGCAACAACTCCACCACCATCACCTCCAAAGGAAGACAACTAAGCATGGGTATGGGCAATCCCCTTGGCTTGTTCCAAGCTTGGGGGAGTTGCCCCGGTATCGTATCACCATCATTTCTTTTTCCTTTACCTTTTCCTAGTTCGTTCTTTTTGGTTTTATCTTTCTCTAGTAGAATAAAGTTCTTAGTGTTTTAGGCTTGAGTTTTGCTTTGTGTCACCCCCGATGTATTCGAGCTCGTGAGCCATATAATAAAGAGTGTCTTAGTTAAGGGCCTTGCTTCATGCCATGATCAAAAGGATGAGAAAAGAACAAAAGCATGACAGATCATGTAACGATCTTATGGGAAGTGATGGCTTCACATATAAAAGAATGTCGATTCAAACTTGTTGAGGATAGACAAACGTAGACCTTGGTATTGTTGCAATTAATAGGAAGTGATAAAGAAGGAGAGGTTCACATATAAATATACCATCTTTGACACCATCTATGATTGTGAACACTCACCAAACTATTACATGCTTAGAAGTAGACGTTGGACAAGGAAGACAACATAATTAATTGTGTTTGCTTGGTTCCGAACAATGTTGTATGACTAGAGATCCCTTGGCATGTGACGATTGCTTCCACCCCATATCAGTCAAAACCTCCGCACCAAGTAGAGATACTACTTGTGCATCCATAAACCTTCAACCCAGTTTTGCCATGAGAGTCCACCATACCTACCTATGGATTGAATAAGATCCCTCAAGTAAGTTGTCATCGGTGCAAGCAATAATAATTTCTCCCTAATATGTATGATCTATTAGTGTGTGGAAAATAAGCTTTGTACAAACCTGTGATGAGGAAGACATAAAAGCGACAGGCTGCATAATAAAATTCTTTATCACAGGAGGCAATACAAAGTAACATTCCTCCACACTAAGAGGACAAACATCCAAACCTCAAAAGCGCATGACAACCTCTGCTTCGCTCTGCAAAGGGCATATCTTGTACCTTTACTTTTTTCCCTTGAAAGAGTCATGGTGATCTTCACCAATTTCTTATTTCGCCTTTATCTTAGCTGACGTCATATGCTAGGGAAAGATTTATATTCATATGTCAACTTGGAAGTAAGTGTTCATGAATTATTATTGTTGACATTACCCTTGAGGTAAATGGTTGGGAGGCAAAACTATAAGCCCCTATATTTCTCTGTGTCCAACTGAAACTTTGATCTCATGAGTACCACGTGAGTTGTAGCAATTGTAGAAGACAAAAGGATGATTGAGTATGTGGATTTGCTTTACAAGATCTTACTTGACTCTTTGTGAGGTTATGATAAATTGCAATTGCTTCAATGAGTAAAGGTTGTCGGTTGTTAATTCTCGATAAGGCTCTTGATCCATACTTTACTTTGTGAAGGAATTATCACTTTAGCTTGAGAGATTATATGATGATATTGTTGTTCTAACTATGATCATGATGCCTGCATGCCCATATCTTGTTTTGTCAACACCTCTCTCTCTAAACATGTGGGCATATTTATTGATCTCGGCTTTCTCTTGAGGACAAGCGAGGTCCAAGCTTGGGGCAGTTGATACGTCCATTTTGCATCATGCTTTTATGTTGATATTTATCGCTTTATGGGCTGTTATTACACTTCACGGTACAATACTTATGCCTTTTCTCTCTTATTTTGCAAGGTTTACATGAAGAGGGAAAATGTCGGCAGCTGGAATTCTGGCCTGAAAAAGGAGCAAGTTTGAGATACCTATTCCGCGCAACTCCAAAAGCCATGAAAATCAATGAGGATTTTTTTTTGGGATTTATAAAAAATACTGGGCCGAAGAAGTGCCACAGGGGCACCAGCAAGAGGCCACAAGCCTGCTAGGCGCGGCCTCCCCCTAGCCCCGCCTAGGGGGCTTGTGGGCTCCCAGCTGGCCCTGGGGCTCCCCTCTTTTGCTACAAGAAGGGTTTCGTTCTAGAAAAAAATCAAGAGGAGGCTTTCGGGAGGAATCGCCGCCGTCACGAGGCGGAACTTGAGCAGAACCAATCTAGAGCTCCGGCAGGACGATCCTGCCGGGGAAACTTCCCTCCCGGAGGGGGAAATCGTCGCCATCGTCATCACCAACACTCCTCTCATCGGATGGGACTCATCACCATCAACATCTTCATCAGCACCATCTCATCTCCAAACCCTAGTTCATCTCTTGTAACCAGTCTCCGTCTCGCGACTCCGATTGGTACGGGTAAGGTTGCTAGTAGTGTTAATTACTCTTTGTAGTTGATGCTAGTTGGATTACTTGGTGGAAGATTATATGTTCATATCTTTGATGCTATTCATTACCTCTCTGGTCATGAATATGATTATGCTTTGTGAGTAGTTACTTTTGTTCCTGAGGACATGGGATAAGTCATGCTATAAACAGTCATGTGAATTTGGTATTCGTTCGATATTTTTGATGTGTTGTATGTTGTTTTTCCTCTAGTGGTGTTATGTGAACGTAGACTACATAACACTTCACCATTATTTGGGCCTAGAGAAGGCATTGGGAAGTAGTAAGTAGATGATGGGTTGCTAGAGTGACAGAATCTTAAACCCAAGTTTATGCGTTGCTTCGTAAGGGGCTGATTTGGATCCACTAGTTTAATGCTATGGTTAGACTTCGTCTTAATTCTTCTTTCGTAGTTGCGGATGCTTGCGAGAGGGGTTAATCATAAGTGGGATGCTTGTCCAAGTAAGGGCAGTACCCAAGCGCCGGTCCACCCACATATCAAACTATCAAAGTAGCGAACGCGAATCATATGAACATGATGAAAACTAGCTTGACATAATTTCCCATGTGTCCTCGGGAGCGTTTTACCTCCTATAAGAGTTTGTCCAGGCTTGTCCCTTGCTACAAAAGGGTTTGTGCCACTTTTCTGCTCCTTTGTTACCGTTGTTACTTGCTACTTGCTACGAATCATCTTGTCACACAACTACTTGTTACCGATAATTTCAGTGCTTGCAGAGATTACCTTGCTGAAAACCACATGTCAGATCCTTCTGCTCCTCGTTGGGTTCGACACTCTTACTTATCGAAAGGACTACGATAGATCCCCTATACTTGTGGGTTATCAAAGGGCAAGAAGGGATACTTCATGAAACAACAAACCGGTTGCTGCTCTAGTGAAGAGACCCAAGGTTGAACCCAAACCCGAGACTAAATGCTTCTGTAATGAGGGGAACCGTCACTTAAGAGGAACTACCCTAGATACTTGGTATATGAGAAGGCTGGCAAAGTCAACAAAAGTATATTGGATATACATGATATTGATGTGTACTTTACTAGTACTCCTAGTAGCACCAGGGTATTAGATACCGGTTCAGTTGCTAAGTGTTAGTAACTCGAAATAAAAGCTACGGAATAAACGGAGACTAGCCAAAAGCAAGGTAACGATAAGTGTTGGAAGTGTTTCCAAGGTTGATGTGGTCAAATGGCGCACGCTCCCTCTGCCATCGGGATTAGAGTTAAACCTAAAATTGTTATTTCGTGTTTGCGTTGAGTATAGACATGATTAGACTATGTTTATTGCAACATGGTTATTCATTTAAAATAATAATGGTTATTCTGTTTACTTGAATAATACGTTCAATGGTCTTGCACCTAAAATGAATGGGTTATTGAATCTCGATCGTAGTGATGCACATGTTCATAATATTGTTGCCAAAAGATACAAAGTGGTAATGATTGTACCACTTACTTGTGGCACTGCTGCTTAAGTCCTATTGGTATAAAATGCATGAAGAAGCTCCATGCTGATGGAACTTTGTACTTACTCATTTTTAAAACGTTTGAGACATGAAAACCATGCCTGATGATATAAACGCATGATTAAACTCCATATGGATGGATAGTTTGGACTCACTTGATTTTTGAATCAATTGAGACATGCAAATAATACCACATGGGCGAGATGACTGTAGACGTTGTTTTCTAGTAAGATGGAACAAGAAAGTAACTTGTTGCAAGTAATACATTTTTTATGTGTACAGTCCAATAAGTGCCGAGGCACGCAGTGGATATCATTATGTTCTTACTTCATAGATGATTTGAGTATATACTAGTGTATTTACTTGATGAAACACAAGTCTGAATTATTGAAAGGTTCAAGTAATTTTAGATTGAAGATAAATATCATCGTAACAAGAGGATAATATGTCTACGATGTGATCGTGGAGGTAAACATATATATATATGAGTTGCGAGTTTGGTAAACATTTAAAGACAATGTGAAAATCGTTTCACGTGAAAATTGTTTCACAACTCATGCCACCTGGAACACCATAGCCTGATGGTGTGTCCCTAAGTCATAGTCGTGCCCTATTAGATATGGTGCATACTATGATAACTCTCATCATATTACCACTATCGTTTATGGGTTAGGCATTAGAGACAACCGCATTCAGTTTTAAAGAGGGAACCACGTAATTCCGTTGAGATGACACCGTATGAATTATGGTTAAGAGAGACCTAAACTGTTGTTTCTTAAAAGTTTGGGGCTGCGATGCTTATGTGAAAGAGTTTACTCTCATAAGCTCGAACCCAAAGCGGATAAATGCATCTTCATGGGACACCCAAAACAGTTGGGTATACCTGCTATCTCAGATCCAGAAACAAAGTGTTTGTTTCTAGATACAAATCCTTTCTCGAGTGAAAGTTTCTCTCGAAAGAATTGAGTGGGATATGGTGGAAACTTTATGAGGTTATTTAACCATCACTTCAACTAGTGTGTGTAGCAGGACGTAGGAACTTGTTCCTGTGGCACCTACACCAATTGAGGTGGAAACTAATGATAGTCATCATGAAACCTCGTAGGTCTACAAGGTCACGTACTGCTACTACAGAGTGGTACGACAACCCTGTCTTAGAGGTCATGTTGTTGGACAACAATGAACCTACAAGCGATGGAGAAGCGATGGTGAGCCCGGATTCCGACAAGTGGCTGGAAGCCATGAAATCCGAGAGGAGGATCCATGTACGAAAACAAAGTGTAGACTTTGGAAGAACTACTTGATAGTCGTAAGACTATTAACTATGGATGGGTCTTTAAAAGGAAGACAGGCGGTGATGGTGAAAAGTCACCATTAAGAAAGCTCGACTTGTCGCGAAGATGTTTCCGACAAAGTTCAATGAGTTGACTACAATGAGACTTTCTCACTCGTAGTTATGCTGAAAGTCTGTTGGAATTATGTTAGCAGCTGTTGCATCATTTATGAAATCTTGCACATAGGATGTCAAAATATTGTTTCCTCGACGGTTTCCTTGAGGAAAGATTGTATGTGATACAACCAGAATATTTCGTCGATCCTAAAGAGTGCTAACAAGTATGCAAAGCTCCAGCAATCCTTCTATGGACTAGAGCAAGCATCTCGGAGTTGGAATATGCACTATGATGAGATGATCAAAGTTTTTAGTTTTATACAAAGTTTATGAGAAACTTGTATTTCCAAAGAAGTGAGTGGGAGCACTATAGAATTTCAGATGAATATATGTGGTTGACATATTGTTGATCGGAAATAATGTAGAATTTCTGCAAAGCATAAAGGGTTGTTTGAAAGGAGTTTTTCAAAGGAAGACCTAGATAAGCTACTTGAACATTGAGCATCAAGATCTAGGGAGATAGATCAAAGTGCTTAATGGAACTTTCAACAAAATGCATGCCTTGACAAGTTTTTGAAAGTGTTCAAAATAGATCGGCAAAAGAAGGAGTTATTGGTCGTGTTGTAAGGTGTGAATTTTGAGTAAGACTCAAAAGCCCGACCATGGAAGAAGAAAAAGAAAGGATGAATGTCGTCCCCTATGCTTCAGCCGTAGGATCTATAAGTATGATATGTTGTGTACCGCACCTAAAGTGTACCTTGCATGAGTTAGTCCAGGGGTACAAGAGTGATCCACGAATGGATAACTAGACATCGGTCAAACTTATATTTAGTAACTAAAGGTCTAAGGAATTTTTATCAATTATGGAGGTGATTAAAGAGTTCGTCGTAGAGGAGTTACCTCGATGCAAGCTTTGTCACTAATCCGGATGACTCTCAGTAGTAAACCGGATTCGTATAGTGGAGTAGTCATTTGGAATATTTCCGAATGGTGCATGGTAAAAGTATCTATATGAAGACATAGACATTTTTAAAGCACACACGAATATGAAAAGTTCAGACCCGTTGACTAATAAACCTCTCTCATAAGCAAGACATGATCGAACCCCAGAACTGTATGGGTGTTGGATTCATTGCACTCACATAGTGATGTGAACTACATTATTGATTCTAGTGCAAGTGGGAGACTGTTGGAAATGTGCCCTAGAGGCAATAATAAAATGCTTATTATTATATTTCCAGTTCATGATAATTGTCTATAATTCATGCTATAAGTGTATTAACCGGAAACTGTAATACATGTGTGAATACATAGATCACAATGTGTCCCTAGTGAGCCTCTAGTTGGATAGCTCGTTGATCAATGGATGATAATGGTTTCCTGATCATGGACATTGGATGTTATTGATAAGGGGATCACATCATTAGGATAATGATGTGATGGACAAGATCTAGTCCTAAGCATAGCACTAGATCGTGTTGTTCGTATGCTAAAGCTTTTCTAATATCAAGTATCTTTTCCTTAGACGGTGAGATTGTGCAACTCCTGGATACCGTAGGAGTGCTTTGGGTGTATCAAACGTCACAACGTAATTGGGTCACTATAATGGTGTTGGAAATATGCCCTAGAGGCAATAATAAAATTGTTATTATTATATTTCTAGTTCATGATAATTGTTTATTATTCATTCTATAATTGTATTAACCAAAAACCATAATACATGTGTGAATACATAGATCACAACGTGTCCCTACTGAGCCTCTAGTTGGCTAGCTCATTGATCAATAGATGATCATGGTTTCTTGATCATGGACATTGGATGTCATTGATAACGGGATCACATCATTGGGAAATGATGCGATGGACAAGACCCAATCCTAAGCATAGCACTAGATCGTGTTGTTCGTCTGCTAAAGCTTTTGGAATGTCAAGTATCATTTCCTTGGACCGTGAGATTGTGCAACTCCCACATTCCGTAGGAGTGCTTTGGGTGTACCAAACGTCACAACGTAACTGGGTGATTATAAAGGTGCACTATGGGTATCTTCGAAAGTGTGTGTTGAGTTGTACGAATCGAGACCGGGATTTGTCACTTCGTGTGACAGAGAGGTATCTTTGGGCCAACTCGGTAATCCATTATCATATTGAGCTCAGTGTGACTAAGGGGTTAGCCACGGGATGATGTGTTACGGAACGAGTAAAGAGACTTGCCGGGTAACGAGATCTAACAGGGTATAGGGATACCAACGATTGAATCTCGGGCAAGTATCATATCGATAGACAAACGGAATTGCATACGGGATTGATTGAATCCTTCACATCGTGGTTCATCAGATGAGATCATCGTGGAACATGTGGGAACCAACATGGATATCCAGACCTCGTTGTTGGTTATTGGCCGGAGAGATGTCTAGGTCATGTCTGCATGTCCCCCGAATCCGTAGGGTCTACACACTTAAGGTTCGATGACGCCAGGGTTATAGGGAAATAATGTACGTGGTTACCGAAGGTTGTTCGGAGTTGATACGTCTCCAACCTATATATAATTTTTTATGGTTCCATGCTATTATCTTGTCAAACTTTGGATGTTTTGTATGCCTTTTATATCTTTTTTGGGACTAACTTACTAACTCAGTGCCAAGTGCCAGTTCCTATTTTTTTCTGTGTTTTTGACCATTTTCAGAGGAGGATTTTAAACGGTGTCCAAACGGAATAAAACTTCCGAAGAGATTTTTTTCCGGAACAGAAGATACGTAGGAGACTTGAGAACCAAGGCAGGGGCCACCAGGGGACCCCACAAGCCCCCTAGGCGCGGCCAGGGGGGCCCGCGCCTAGCAGGCTTGTGGGCCCCCTGTGGCTCGTCGGCCCTACATCTTCCGCCTATAAATTACTGAAAATTCCAAAACTGCGAGAGAGATTCACGAAAATACTTATCCGCCGCCGCAAACTTCTGTCTCCGCAAGATCCCATCTGCGGCACGTTCTGGTGCCCTGTCGGAGGGGGATTCGGATACGGAGGGCTTCTTCATCAACACCATGACCTCTCCGATGATGCGTGAGTAGTTCACCATAGACCTTCAGGTCCATAGCTAGTAGCTAGATGGCTTCTTCTCTCTCTTGGATCTTCAATACAAAGTTCTCCGTGATCTTCATGGAGATCTATCCGATGTAATCTTCTTTTGCGGTGTGTTTGTCGAGATCCGATGAATTGTGGATTTATGATCAGATTATCTATGAATCTTATTTGAGTTTCTTCTGATCTCTTATATGCATGATTTCATATCCTTGTAATTCTCTTCGAGTTGTGGATTTTGTTTGGCCAACTTGATCTATGATTCTTGCAATGGGAGAAGTGCTTGGTTTTGGGTTCATACCGTGCGGTGACCTCTCCAAGTGACAGAACGGTCAGCGAGACACGCATCGTGTTGTTGCCATCAATGGTAAAAAGATGGGGTTTATATCTATTGCATGAATTTATCCCTCTACATCATTTCATCTTGCTTAAGGCGTTACTCTGTTCGTCATGAACTCAATACACTAGATGCATGCTGGATAGCGGTCGATGTGTGGAGTAATAGTAGTAGATGCAGAAAGTATCGGTCTACTTGTCTCAGACGTGATGCCTATATGTATGATCGTTGCCTTAGATATCGTCATGACTTTGCGCAGTTCTATCAATTGCTCGACAGTAATTTGTTCACCCACCGTAATATTTGCTATTTTGAGAAAAGCCTCTAGTGAACACTATGGTCCCCGGGTCTACTTCACACCATATTTTCAGCCTTACACTTTTACTTCGTTCCACTTTCCGCCTTGAGATCTCACTTTGCAATCAATCTTGAAGGGATTGACAACCCCTTTATAGCATTGGGTCCAAGCTCGTTTGTGTTTGCGCAGGTACTCTGGAACTTGGCTCGATTCTCCTACTGGATTGATACCTTGGTTCTCAAACTGAGGGAAATACTTACTCCTCCTGTGCTGCATCACCCTTTCCTCTTCAAGGGAAAAAGCAACGCAAGCTCAAGAGGCAGCAAAAGGATTTCTCGCGCCGTTGCCGGGGAGGATTGATACGTCTCCAACGTATCTATAATTTTTGATGGTTCCATGCTATTATCTTGTCAAACTGTGGATGTTTTCTATGCCTTTTATATCTTTTTTGGGACTAACTTATTAACTCGGTGCCAAGAGCCAGTTCCTATTTTTTCCGTGTTTTTGACCCTTTTCAGAGGAGGATTTTAAACGGTGTCCAAACGGAATAAAACTTCCGAAAAGATTTTTTCCGAAACAAAAGATACGCACGAGACTTGAGAACCAAGGCACGGGCCACCAGGGGACCCCACAAGCCCCCTAGGCGCGGCCAGGGGGCCAGCGCCTAGCTGGCTTGTGGCCCCCTTGTGGCTCGACTGCCCTACCTCTTCCGCCCATAAATTCAGAAAAATTCCAAAACTGCGAGAGAGATCCACGAAAGTACTTTTCCGCCACCGCAAGCTTCTGTTTCCGCAAGATCCCATCTGGTGCAAATTCTGGTGCCCTGCAGGAGGGGGGATTCAGATACGGAGGGCTTCTTCATCAACACCATGACCTCGCGATGATGCGTGAGTAGTTCACCATAGACCTTCGGGTCCATAGCTAGTAGCTAGATGGCTTCTTCTCTCTCTTGGATCTTCAATACAAAATTCTCCATGATCTTCATGGAGATCTATCCGATGTAATCTTGTTTTGCGGTGTGTTTGTCGAGACCCGATGAATTGTGGATTTATGATCAGATTATCTATGAATCTTATTTGAGTTTCTTCTGATCTCTTATATGCATGATTTCATATCCTTTAATTCACTTCGAGTTGTAGGTTTTGTTTGGCCAACTTGATCTATGATTATTGCAATGGGAGAAGTGCTTGGTTTTGGGTTCATACCGTGCGGTGACCTCACCCAGTGACAGAAGGGGTAGTGAGGCACGCATCCTGTTGTTGCCATTAAGGGTAAAAAGATGGGGTTTTCATCATTGGTTTGAGTTTATCCCTCTACATCATGTCAACTTGCTTAAGGCGTTACTCTGTTCGTCATGAACTCAATACACTAGATGCATGCTAGATAGCGGTCGATGTGTGGAGTAATAGTATCGGTCTACTTGTCTCGCACGTGATGCCTATATGTATGATCATTGCCTTAGATATCATCATGACTTTGCGCGGTTCTATCAATTGCTCAACAGTAATTTGTTCACCCACCGTATTATTTGCTATTTTGAGAGAAGCCTCTAGTGAACACTATGGCCCGCGGGTCTACTTCACAACATATTTTCAGCCTTACACTTTTTCTTCGTTGCACTTTCCGCCTTCAGATCTCACTTTGCAATCAATCTTGAAGGGATTGACAACCCCTTTATAGCGTTGGGGGCAAGCTCTTTTGTGTTTGCGCAGGTACTCTGGACTTGGCGCGATTCTCCTACTGGATTGATACCTTGGTTCTCAAACTGAGGGAAATACTTATTGCTCCTGTGCTGCATCACCCTTTACTCTTCAAGGGAAAAACCAATGCAAGCTCAAGAGGCAGCAGAAGGATTTCTGGCGCCATTGCCGGGGAGTATCAAGTCAAGAATCGTCTCCCGTGAATGTGCCGATTTCTGGCACCGTTGCGGGGGAGGATCAACTCAAGAACTCATCCAAGTAAGTGTCGCAAACTCATCTCTTGCATTTACTTTTCTGCCTCTCTTTTTCCTCTCCCCCACTTCTGAAAAACAAAAATTTACAAAAATATTTGCCTTTTTTCGTTTGCCTTTTTCGTTCGCCCTTTTCAATCGCTTGCTTTCTGTTCTCTTGTGTGCTTGTTTGCTTGCTGAAGTCACCATAACTGAAAACACCAAACTTTGTGACTTCTCGAATACAAATAATAATGATTTTATTAGTATTCCGATTGGTCCCGCCACTAGTGCGGAATCATACGAAATCGATGTTGCTTTGCTGAATCTTGTTATGAAAGAGCAATTCTCCGGCCTTCCTAGTGAAGATGCCGCATCCCATCTTAATACCTTCATTGAGCTTTGCGATATGCAAAAGAATAAAGATGTGGATAATGATGTGATTAAATTTAAGACTTTTCCGTTCTTGTTGCGAGATCGAGGAAAAACTTGGTTTTCATCTTTGCCCAAAAATAGTATTGATTCTTGGAACTAGTACAAACATGCTTATATATCCAAGTATTTTCCACCGGCTAATATTATCTCTCTCCGTAATGATATCATGAATTTTAAGCAAATTGATCATGAACATGTTGCACAATCTTGGGAGAGAATGAAATTGATGATTAAAAATTGCCCCGCTCATGGCTTGAGTCTTTGGCTGATTATACAAATCTTCTACGCTGGCTTGAATTTCGCTTCTAGAAATATCTTGGACTCTGCCTCAGGTGGAACGTTCATGGAAATCACGTTAGGAGAAGCCACAAAACTCATAGAAAATATCATGACGAACCACTCTCAGTGGCACACTGAAAGGTCACCTACTAGTAAGAAGGTACACGCTATAGAAGAAATTAACTCGTTGAGTGCTAAGATGGATGAGTTAATGAATTTAGTTGCTAGTAGAAGGTCTCCTTTAGATCCTACTGACATGCCCTTGTCTTCCTTGATTGAGAGTACCAACGCTAGCTTGGACGTTAATTTTGTTGGTAGGAATAATTTTGGCAACAACAATGCTTTAGAGGAAACTATGTTCCTCGGCCTTTTCCTAGTAACTGCTCTAATAACTTTGGCAACTCCTACAACAATACTCATGGAAATTACAATAGATTACCCTGTGATCTAGAGAGTAATATCAAAGAGTTTATCAACTCGCAAAAGATTTTCAATGCGTCCATAAAGGAAAAACTACTCAAAATTGACGATTTGGCTAGGAGCGTTGATAGAACGTCTAGTGATATTGATGCTTTGAAAGTTAGATGTGCTCCTCCCAAGATCAATATGGATGAAACTTTGAAAGCTATGCGTGTTTCCATGAGTGAGAGAAAACAAAGAACCGCCCAAATTCGTGCTAGACATGAATGGCTTAAAACGGCGTGTTCTCGTGATAAGAATCACGAAGATCTTAATGTGCTTGGTGTGACTCCCATTGAATCTTTGTTTTCTTGTGTCAAACCTAATGATGATGGGGCTGGATACGAATCCACTTTGGTTGAAAAACGCCCCAATGATTCGGAGTCCATCTATCTTGATGCTAAAAGCATTGAAAGTGGAGTAGAAGAAATCAAAACTTTGAGTAGTAATGAAACTACTACTTTGGATTTCAAGGAAGTCAATTAGGATAGTTGCTCCTTGATTGAATGCATTTCCTTGATGCAATCCATGCTAAACTCTCCACACGCTTATAGCCAAAACAAGGCCTTTACCGATCATATCGTCGATAAAATCTCTTGAAGAGAAACTTGAGTTGGAAGTTTCTGTCCCTAGAAAGCTTCATGATGAGTGGGAACCTACTATGAAAATCAAAATAAAAAACTATGAATGCAATGCTTTGTGTGATTTGGGTGCTAGTGTTTCCGCGATTCCAAAGTCTTTATGTGATGTTCTGGGTTTTAATGAGATTGAGGAGTGTTCTCTTAATTTGTATCTTGCGGATTCTACTATCAAGAAACCCATGGGAAGGATCAATGATGTTCTTATTATTGCAAATAGGAACTATGTACCCGTGGATTTCATTGTGCTTGACATTGAATGCAATCCTACATGCCCTATCATTCTTGGTAGACCTTTCCTAAGGACTATTGGTGCTATCATCGATATGAAGGAAGGGAATATTAGGTTTCAATTTCTTCTAAATAAAGGCATGGAGCATTTCCTAGAAAGAAAATAAGATTGCCTTATGAATCCATGATGAGGGCAACTTATGGTTTGAGCAGCAAAGACGACGATACGTGATTCTATCACCTTATGCCTAGCTAAGGGCGTTAAACAATAGCGCTTGTTGGGAGGCAACCCAATGAATTTATCTTTTTCTTTCTGTTTTTTTTTGCATCCACACCATCATAATTCAGTTATGATTGTGTTTTTTGTGTTTCTTTTTTTGTTTCAGCCAAGCAAAACCTTTATGACTAGTCTTGGTAATGGTTGTTTGATCCTGCTGGAAAAAGACAGAAACTTTTCGCTCACGAAATTATTGTTCATTTTTATTCTGAAAGAGATTTTGAGTTGATTCTTTTTGCTGCTGGTTGATATGCCTTTTTCCCAGGCTGTTGTAATGTTTCAGAATTTGTGAGGTACCAGAAGTATATGAAGTATATAGATTGCTATAGATTGGTCTGTTTTGACAGATTCTTTTTTTGTTGAGTTGGTTGCTTGTTTTGACAAAATTATGGATAGTATTGGGGGGTACTAGACATGGGAAAGTGAGAATACAGTAATCTAACACCAATATAAATAGAAATCAACATAGCTATCGTACCTAAAGAGGTGGTAGTTTGTTTTCTTGTGCTAATGATATCACGAGTTTCTGTTTAAGTTTTGTGTTGTGAAGTTTTCAAGTTTTAGGTGACGTTCTCATGGACAAAGGGATAAAGAGTGCAAAGAGCTCAAGCTTGGGGATGCCCAAGGCACCCCAAGCCAAATTCAAGGACACCAAAAATCCTAAGCTTGGGGATGCCCATGGAAGGCATCCCCTCTTTCGTCTTCAATCCATCCGTAACATTACTTGGAGCTATATTTCTATTCACCACATGATATGTGTTTTGCTTGGAGCGTCTTGTATCGTAAGAGTATTTTCTTTTTGTTGTGTCACAATCATCCTTGCTGCACACCTTTTGAGAGAGACATGCACTCATCATGAATTTGCTAGAATGCTCATTGTGCTTCACTTATATCTTTTGAGCTAGACCATTTTGCTCTATGTGCTTCACTTAGATCTTTTAGAGCACGGCGGTGCGTGACTTGGTAGTTGGCTTGTGCTATGAAAGCAGCCCCAAAGGGGATACATTAAAACTTCCACCTTCATGTGCATTGAGTAGAAAGAGAAGTTCGATTCCTCTCAATTAGTTTTGAGACGTGGAATTGGTAATATTAAGAGTTATGTTAGTAGGGTGTTGTGAATCTAGAAATACTTGTGTTGAAGTTAGTGATTCCCGTAACATGCACGTATGGTGAACCGCTATGTTAGGAAGTCGAAGCATAATCGATCTATTGATTGTCATCCTTTGTGTTGCGGCCGGGATCGCGCTATGGTTTAGACCTACCAACCCTTCCCCTAGGAGTATGCGTTTAGCACTTTGTTTCGATGGGAGTTCTTCATGACTAATGTGAGTCCATGGTATAGATGCACTTTCACCTTCCACCATTGCTAGCCTCTCTAGTACCGCGCAATTTTCGCCGGTGCACAAACTCACCATATGCCTTCCTCAAAACAGCCACCATACCTACCTACTATGGCATTTTCATAGCCATTCCGAGATATATTGCCATGCAACTCCCACCATTCCGTCTCATGACTTGTGCCGTCACTCTCATATTTCCACTACATGATCATAAGATAGCTAGCGAGATGTTTCAATGTCATACGCCAAGCTAGATCGTTGCACATCCCGGTACACTGCCGGAGGCATTTCCTATAGATTCATCATCGTTCTAAGCTTTCAGCTGTGAGTAAATAAAAGTGTGATGATCATCATTATTAGAGCATTGTCCCATGTGAGGAAATAAAAAAAGAGGCCAGAGTTGCCCACACAAAAAAAGAGATATGGAAAGAGGCCAAAGAGCCCAAAAAAAGAAGAGAGAAAAACAAAGAAGGGCTTGTATATTCCACACTTGTGCTTCATAATAGCACCATGTTCTTCATGATTGAGAGCCTCTCGTTTTGTCACCACCATATACTAGTGGGAATCTTTATTATATAACTTGGCTTGTATATTCCAATGATGGGCTTCCTCAAAATTGCCCTAGGTCTTCGTGAGCAAGCAAGTTGGATGCACACCCACTAGTTCTCCTTTTGAGCTTTCACATACTTATAGCTCTAGTGCATCCTTTGTATGGCAATCCCTACTCATTCACATTGATATCTATTAATGGGCATCTCCATAGTCCTTTGATACGCCGAGTCAATGTGACCATCTCCTCCTTTTTGTCTCACAACCACCACCACACTCTATTCCACCATAGTGATATATCCATGGCTCACGCTAATGTATTGCGTGAGAGTTGAAAAAGGTTTGAGAAAGTAAGAGTGCGAAAACAATTACTTGGCCAATAACGGGGTTGTGCATGATTTAAATTAGTTGTGTGGGGATGATGGAGCATAGCCAGACTATATGATTTTGTAGGGATAACTTTCTTTGGCCTTGTTATTTCCAAAGTTCATGATTACCTTGCTAGTTTGCTTGAAGTATTACTGTTTTCATGTCAATAGCAAACTATTGTTTTGAATCTTATGGATCTGAACCTTCATGTCACATGAAAGAAGTTGCAAAGGACAACTATGCTAGGTAGCATTCCACATCAAAAATTCTATCTCTATCACTTCCCTACTCGAGGACGAGCAAGAGTTAAGCTTGGGGATGCTTGATACGTCTCCAACGTATCTATAATTTCTGATGGTTCCATGCTATTATCTTGTCAAACTTTGGATGTTTTGTATGCCTTTTATATCTTTTTTGGGACTAACTTATTAACTCATTGCCAAGTGCAAGTTCCTGTTTTTTCCGTGTTTTTGACCCTTTTCAGAGGAGGATTTTAAACGGTGTCCAAACGGAATAAAACTTCCGAAAAGATTTTTTCCGGAACAGAAGATACGCACGCGACTTGAGAACCAAGGCAAGGGCCACCAGGGGACCCCACAAGCCCCCTAGGTGCGGCCGGGGGGCCCGTGCCTAGGAGGCTTGTGGGCCCCCTGTGGCTCGTCTGCCCTACCTCTTCCGCCTATAAATTCCTGAAAATTCCAAAACTGCGAGAGGGATCCACGAAAATACGTTTTCGCCGCCGCAAGCTTCTCTCTCCGCAAGATCCCATCTGGGGCACGTTCTAGTGCCCTGCCGGAGGGGTGATTCGAATACAGAGGGCTTCTTCATCAACACCATGACCTCTCCGATGATGTGTGAGTAGTTCACCATAGACCTTCGGGTCCATAGCTAGTAGCTAGATGGCTTCTTCTCTCTCTTGGATCTTCAATACAAAGTTCTGCATGATCTTCATGGAGATCTATCAGATGTAATCTTCTTTGCGGTTTGTTTGTCGAGATCCGATGAATTGTGGATTTATGATCAGATTATCTATGAATCTTATTTGAGTTTTTTCTGATCTCTTGTATGCATGATTTCATATCCTTGTAATTCTCTTCGAGTTGTGGGTTTTGTTTGGCCAACTTGATCTATGATTCTTGCAATGGGAGAAGTGTTTGGTTTTGGGTTCATACCATGCGGTGACTTCACCAGTGACACATGGGGTAGCGAGGCACGCATCATGTTGTTGCCATCAAGGGTAAAAAGATGGGGTTTTCATCATTGGTTTGAGTTTATCCCTCTACATCATGTCATCTTGCTTAAGGCGTTACTATGTTCGTCATGAACTCAATAACTAGATGCATGTTGGATAGCGGTCGATGTGTGGAGTAATAGTAGTAGATGCAGAAAGTATCGGTCTACTTGTCTCGGACGTGATGCCTATATGTATGATCGTTGCCTTAGATATCGTCATGACTTTGCGCGGTTCTATCAATTGCTCGACAGTAATTTGTTCACCCACCGTAATATTTGCTATTTTGAGAGAAGCCTATAGTGAACACTATGGCCCCCGAGTCTACTTCACACCATATTTTCAGCCTTACACTTTTTCTTCGTTCCACTTTCCACTTCAGATCTCACTTTGCAATCAATCTTGAAGGGATTGACAACCCCTTTATAGCGTTGGGTGCAAGATCGTTTGTGTTCGCGCAGGTACTCTGGAACTTGGCTCGATTCTCCTACTGGATTGATACCTTGGTTCTCAAACTGAGGGAAATACTTACTGCTCCTGTGCTGCATCACCCTTTCCTCTTCAAGGGAAAAACCAACGCAAGCTCAAGAGGCAGCAGGAATCCCGGATGAGATCCCGAATGTCACGAGGAGCTCCGGAATGGTCCGGAGGTAAAGATTGATATATAGGATGTGAGGCTTCGGACACCGGAAGTGTTTCGGGCGTCACCGGTAACCAACCGGGACCATGGGAACGGTTCCGGGGGTCCACCCGGAAGGTGCAATCAGCCCCAAAGGCTACATGGGCCAAAAGATGGAAGGGAACCATCCCAGAGTGGGCTGGTGCGCCTCCCACCCCAGCCCAAGGCGCAAGAGGGGGAAAGAGGGCAGCCCTAGGGCGTGGGGGCTTTCCTTGGGTGGCAAGCCACCCCCTACCGTGCCACCCCTCCCTGCCCTAGACGCCACACCTCCCATCTAGGAGGGCTGCCGCGCAACCTAGGGGAAACCCTAGGGTGGCCGACCCCTCTCCCTCCCTCCTATATATATTGGAGTGATGGAGAGGGCTGCAAGACACAAAAACTCTCTCTCTCTCTCGGCGCATCCCTTCCTCTCTCTATCCTCGTCCTCTGCATAGCTCAGCGAAGCTCTGCCGGAGAACCACGTAGCTCCACCGCCACCACGTCGTCATGTTGCCGGCGCTCTCTCCCTCAACCTCTCCTTCCTCCTTGCTCGTTCAAGGTGTTCGTGACGTCACCGGGTACACCTGTGTTGAACGCGGAGGTGCTGTAGTTCGACACATAGATCGGAATCCATCGTGATTTGAGTCGCTGCAAGTACGACTCCATCAACCGCGTTCATAGTAACGTTTACGCTTAGCGGTCTTATATTTTTTCGGCGGTATTGTGGGATTAAGCGGCCCGGACCGACCTTACACGTACGCTTACGTGAGACTGGTTCCACCGAGAGACATTGTAACATCCCAAATTTTGGAATGTTAATATAATTATAAGATTGTTTGTTTGTTTGCTTGAGTGATTGAAACTTGAGTGAAATTTGAAACTTTTCAAAAACTTTTGAATGAGAGGGAATAAAATGACTTTCCCCTTCTCCGGTAAATTCAAATTCAATCATTTAGAAACAAAGAGAGAAGATTACATGACTTCTTCAACTATAAAGAATTTGAACGGAGTTTTGCAATTGAATTCTTTCAAATATTTGCCCTTGCTTCTCTATTTTTCATCCCCGAGAAATACCCCGAAAATAATCCTTGCCAAGCAAGAAAGAGAGGAGGAACATGACCCTCCAAACCGGGGATATTCCTTTGAAATATTTGGACCATAAAATCCAAGGTTTATATGAAAAATATTTGCAAAAAGAAAATAAACCAATTTAGGGGATTTTCTGAAGAAAAAAACATTTTTTAAAAGTTTTTATTTTTGCTTTGGAAAAATGTTAATCGAGTAGAGGATATTTTTCTGATTTGTTTTGGTATATAATACCCCATATTAATTATTCTATTTGTTTCCTTTTATTTCCCTTTTAGTTTCTGTTTTATTAAAAAGGATAAATAGGAAACGTTTAAAAAAAAAGGAAACAACCGCCGGCGCATTATAGCTGTGGGCCGAATCCCACAGTATCCGGGATCCGAGATCCCTACGGATCGGCCGACCGCCCCCAAGCCACCCAGCCCCCTCTCCCTGTCGCGTGGCACCCGCGCCTGATTCTCTTCTTCCCTTGGTCACCTTCCTCCTCTCCCCTTTCCTAAACCGAGCCCGAGCCCGAGTCCTCCCAATTCGCCGGGATCCGCTCAGATCCCCCTGCCCCTTCCCCCCCGAGCGCCTCTCTCCCCCTATAAATACTGCCCCCGGCCGCCGCACCCCGTTCCCCACCTCGCCACGCCGTCCCACCGCCCCCAAGCCGCCCTGCTGCACCGCCACCAGAGCACCCGAGCTCGGCCACCTTCGGCCACCCCGACCCCTCCCCGACGCCACCAACGCGCTCGCCGCCCTCGCCCGCACCGACTGGAGCCCTCGCCGCCGCCGGAGACCCTCAGGAGCCCCTCCCCCGTCCTCACCCGAGTCGCCGCCGCCGTTAAGACCTCGCGGGAGCAGAGCAACGCCGGTGAGCACCCCATCCCCCTCAGTAGCCGTTGGATCCTACACGTACGCTACGGATTAGATCGCGAATACCCCTTCGGTTTTCTGACAAAACCGAACCGGTTTTTATTCACTTAACTATTTAGCCAGTGAATTCTCGTTAAGTCTTGGCCGTTTGCTCATAAGACCCGCAGCACACACCCCGCAGCCATTCAATGAGCACCACGTGTACCCCCCCTGTCCGTTAGCAATTGTTTTCTTTTTTCTGTTTAGTTCCAAAAACAGAAAAGTTTCAGTTTTGTCTTGACCATAACTTTTGATCCACAACTCCAATGGAGTTCATTATTTTTCTAGTAGATCAAAAAAATTCTGTAGTTTCTAAAAACATATAATTTGTCTATGTTTGAAATTTTCAAATTTGAATTAGATCAGATTTAGTGTAAACCTTGTTTTGCCTATTCCAGGAGTTTAAAAATAGCTTTTTATTTGATTACTTTTGCTACTGATCACTAGTGATATTATGTATCAGTGGTAAAAATTTCAGATTTGTTTGAGTATTTTAGCTCATTGTTTCTTGTGAAACAATTTCTGTTTCACCTCTTTTAGGTTTATAGCTATTTCTTCTCTGTAAATTGTTTTTAAATTATTTTCTTTTATATTTCAGAAAGATTATGTTTAGTTTCTGTTAGTTAACAGTAGTTTTGCAACAAGTTTTGATTTTATTTTTAGTTGTTATCACGAAATCAATTCTAGTTCCTTAGTAACTTGCAATTGGTTTCTCCACTGTTTCAAATCCCGTTTGGAAATACTTTCAAATAGTTTTGTGAAAAATACTTTATTTTATCTTAGTTAAATTTATATCTTAGTTCCCTGTTATTATTTTCCGTTGGACAAAAACTATTTAGTGTTTGATGTAGTAGAAGACTCCCTAGTCTTATTTGAAGCTTCCTTCGGATTCTTATTCGCTCTCTCTTTTGTTTTGATTGCTAGAATGATTGTTAGTAGGAGTGCTTATGTGAAGACTCCCTAGTCTTATTTGTTATATAGATTTCATCGGAGAGTGACGAGTAGTCTATCAAGTTATTTCTCGAGAAATTCTTCTTCGTCAACATCGCCAGGCAAGTCACTTAGATCATACTATCACCTATGTTTTATGCATCGTAGTTCTACCATCCTATGCCCAAATTGCATGCTGAGTAGGTACTTGGAAATTTTAGTATAGATTGTAGTATCATGTGGTAGGCACACAACAACCCCGATACTTGGCCCCGGGACGACAAATTTCATATTGCTATGCTTGAGTAGACGGGGTTTCGGTTGAGTGCATAACATGAGTGATGCGAGGTTGATTAAATAATCAAGACCGGTTAAGACAAGATTTTCAAGACCTCGGACGCAATGCAACTCTGGGTGAAGGACGGTAGATCGGCTCCCTGGAGAACCCAGTGGATGACCCGGGATGCTGGAGAGGCCATGACATCCTGCGGAAAGCTTCACCCAGGCTCAAAGAGATGGACGGATATTTTCAAGACCCAAGGCTTACCTGCACAGCCACAAGTCATTATGGGCTCTGCCTTGGTTGGACAACGCGGCGACTCTGGACAGGCGGTACTAGCAGATGTAGAAGAACGGTAGGAATGGATGGGCACCGACAGGGATTCAGAGGGACCCGTTGAAAGACCCTGTTTTGATCATCCGGTCTTCAAACACCCTCAAGTGCGAGGACATACACGGAGGCGATCAACTCTTGTGGGGAACGTGTGCAAAACTGTGCAGAGTACTCAAACCTAATCGGTTAGCCGTGTCCACGGTCATGGACAACTTGAGCCAAAGGAACTGAAGTTATCTGGATTTCTCAACACCATTAAATATATTTGATGAGGGTAATTATTGACAACTCGGGTACGAGAACTGGTTGGCGGAACCATCTCGTTAACAACCAACAATGTAGTAACATTTTGCTTTTAGCCCTCTCTTGTTGTAGGAGAAAAATTTGCTTTACGCTAAAACTTACAGCCCCACCTGCCATATATGCATATAGTATAGATGATATTTTACCCCTCTCTTTTGTGACTTGCCGGCATATTCAATATGCTGACCTACACGGCTGCAACGTCTTATGTTGCATTTATTTTTCTTCGACGAGTAAGAGTATGATTCAGGGTTACGGTCTACACTCAACTTGCTGTTGGTGTTTATTGGGACTCCACTCCCTTGACTGCTTCCGCTGAGATATTTAAGGTATATATCAGTTTTACGCTATTTACATGTGATTGCACTTTGATATATACATTGATGTACTGTGTGTGCCAGCATACTGATCCAGGGATGGCACAGAAACACAGAGGCTTGACTCGTCTTGAGTCGGGTCGCTACAGACATGCACTTGGTCCATAAGATGGCTAGCGGGTGTCTGTCTCTCCCACTTTAGTCGAATTGGATTCGATGAAAAGGGTCCTTATGAAGGGTAAATAGCATTGGCATATCAACGTTGTGGGTGTCACGTAGGTGAGAAACGTTCTTGCTAGAAACCCTAACCAGCCACGTAAAACTTGCAACAACAATAAGAGGACGTCTAACTTGTTTTTGCAGGGTATGCTATGTGATGTGATATGGCCAAAAGGATGTGATGTTACATATGTGATGTATGATATTGATCATGTGCTTGTAATAGGATTCATGACTTACATGTCGATGAGTATGACAACCGGCAGGAGCCATAGGAGTTGTCTTAATTTATTGTATGAGATGCAACGCCATGTTGATTACTGTACTTTATCGCTAACGGTTAGCTATAGTAGTAGAAGTAATAGTTGGCGTGACGACTCCACGGAGAAACAATGATGGAGATCATGATGATGTAGATCATGGTGTCATGCCGGTGACGATGATGATCATGGTGCCCCGAAGATGGTGATCAAAGGAGCAAGATGATATTGGCCATATCATGTCACTATATGATTGCATGTGATGTTTATCATGGTTTACATCTTATTTCTTAGAACGATGGTAGCAAATATAAGATGATCCCTCAATAAAAAAATCGAGACAAGTATTCCCCTAAGTGTGCACCGTTGCGAAGGTTCGTTGTCTCGAAGCACCACGTGATGATCGGGTGTGATAGAGTCTAACGTTCGCATACAACGGGTGTAAGCCAGTTTACAAACGCAAAACACTTAGGTTGACTCAACGAGCCTAGCATGTACAGACATGGCCTCGAATACAGGAGTCCGAAAGGTCGAACATGAGTCGTATGGTTGATACGATCAGCATGGAGATGCTCACCATTGAAGACTAGTCAATCTCACGTGATGATCGGACATGGGCTAGTCGACGTGGATCATGTAACACTTAGATGACTAGAGGGATGTCGATCTAAGTGGGAGTTCATTAGTAATTTGATTAAATGAACTTAATTATCATGAACTAAGTCTAAAATTTTCTTTACAAATATTGTAGATCCAATGGCCAACGCAAATGACTCATTCAACTTCAACGCGTTCCTAGAAAAACCAAGCTGAAAGACGATGGTATCAATTATGCGGATTGAGCTCGTAACTTGAAGCTCATCCTCAAGGCTTCCAAGAAGGCATATGTCCTTGATGCACCGCTACGTGATCCTCCCGTTCCCGCGGCAAACCAGGACGCTAGAAACGACTAGCAGTCGCAGAGTGATGACTACTCTCTCGTTCAGTACATCATTCTTTACAGTTTAGAACTGGGGCTCCAAAGGCGTTTTGAGCAACACAGAGCATATGAGATGTTCGAGGAGCTGAAAATTGTTTTCCAAGCTCATGCCTGGGTTGAGAGATATGAAGTCTCCGACTAGTTCTTTAGCTGTAAGATGGAGGAGAATAGTTATGTCAGTGAGCACATACTCAGAATGTCTGGGTTGCACAACCGCTTGACTCAGCTGGGAGTTGAACTTCCGGATGTCTGGGTTGCACAACCGCTTGACTCATCAAAGAATCCTCCAGTCGCTTCCACCTAGCTACGAAGGCTTTGTGATGAATTACAACATGCAAGGGATGGAAAAGACTATTCCCAAGTTGTATTCAATGCTGAACTCTGCAGAGGTAGAAAACAAGAAAGAGCATCAAGTGTTGATGGCCAATAAGACCACCAGTTTCAAGAAAGGCAAGGGTAAGAAGAACTTCAAGAAAGACGGCAAAGTTGTTGCTGCGCCCGGTAAGCCAGTTGCCACGAAGAAGTCAAAGAAAGGACCTAAGCCTGACACTGAGTGCTACTACTGCAAGGGAACCGGTCACTGGAAGCGGAATTGCCCCAAGTACTTAGCAGACAAGAAGGCCGACAACGTCAAAGGTATATGTGATATACTTGTTATTGATGTGTACCTTACCAGCGCTCGTAGTAGCTCCTGGGTATTTGATACTGGTACTATTGCTCGCATTTGCAACTCTAAGTAGGAACTAGGGAACAAGCGTAGGCTGGCCAAGGACGAGGTGACGATGTGCGTTGGAATGGTTCCAAGGTCGATGTGATCGCCATAGGGACGCTACCTCTACATCTACCTTCGGGGTTAGTTATAAACCTTAATAATTGTTATTTAGTACCAGCTTTGAGCATGAACATTGTATCGGGATCTCGCTTGATGCAAGATGGCAACTCATTTAAATCTGAGAATAATGGTTGTTCTATTTATATGAGTGGTATGTTTTATGGTCATGCCCCGCTGGTTAATGGTTTATTCCTATCGAATCTCGATCGTGATGATACACATATTCATAGTGTGAGTGCCTAAAGATGCAAGGTTGATAATGATAGTCCCACATACTTGTGGCACTGCCGCCTTGGTCATATCGGCGTAAAGCACAGGAAGAAACTCCATACAGATGGACTTTTGGAGTCACTTGATTTTGAATCATTTGACACATGCGAACCATGCCTCAAGGGCAAGATGACCAAGAGTCCGTACTCCAGAACAATGGAGCGAGCAACTAACTTATTGGAAATAATACATACCGATGTATGCGGTCCAATGAGCATTGAAGCTCGCTGTGGTTATCGTTATGTTCCCACCCTCACTGATGATTTAAGTAGATATGGGTATGTCTACTTAATGAAACACAAGTCTGAAACCTTTGAAAGTTCAAGGAATTTCAGAGTGAGGTGGAGAATCAACGCGACAAGAAAATAAAGTTTCTACGATCTGATCGTGGAGGAGAATATTTGAGTCATGAGTTTGGCACACACCTACGAAATGTGGAATAGTTTCACAACTCACGCCACCTGGCACACCGCAGTGCAACGGTGTGCCTGAACATTGTAATCGCACTTTATTGGATATGGTGCGATCTATGATGTCTCTTATTGATTTACCACTATTATTTTGGGGATATGCATTGGAAACTGTCGCATTAACTTTAAATAGGGCACCGTCTACATCCGTTGAGACGACAACGTATGAATTATGGTTTGGCAAGAAACCTAAGATGTTGTTTCTTAAAGTTTGGGGTTGCGACGCTTACGTGAAGAAACTTCAACCAGAGAAGCTCGAACCCAAAGCGGAAAAATGCGTCTTCATAGGATACCCTAAGGAAACTATTGGGTACACCTTCTATCTTGGATCCGAAGGAAAGATCTTTGTTGCTAAGAATGGATCCTTTCTAGAGAAAGAGTTTCTCTCGAAAGAAGTAAGTGGGAGGAAGATAGAACTTGATGAGGTAATTGTACCTCCTCTTGAACCGGAGAGCAGCGCAGCAGAAGAAAATGTTTCTGTGGCGCCTGCACCAGCTAGTGATGAAGTTAATGATGATGATCATGACACTTTGGATCAAGTTGCTATTGAACCTCAAAGATCGACAAGGGTACGTTTCGCACCAGAGTGGTACGGCAACCCTGTCATGGAAATCATGTTGTTAGACAAAAGTGAACCTTCAAACTGTGAAGAAGCGATGGAGGGCCCGGATTCCAGCAAATGGCTTGAGGCCATGAAATCTGAGATAGGATCCACGTATGAGAAAAAAGTATGGACTTTGGTGGTCTTTCCCGATGATCGGCGAGCCATAGATAATAAATGGATATTCAAGAAGAAGACTGACGTGGATGGTAATGTGACAATTTATAAAGTTTGACTTGTCGCTAAGGGTTATTGACAAGTTCAAGGGATTGAATACGATGAGACCTTCTCACGTGTAGTGATGCTGAAGTCGGTCCGAATCATGTTAGAAATTGCTGCATTTTATGATTATGAAATCTGGCAAATGGATGTCAAAACAGCATTCCTGAACGGCTTTCTTAAAGAAGAATTGTATATGATACAACCAGAAGGTTTTGTCGATCCTCACAGTGCTAATAAGGTATGCAAGCTCCAGCGCTCCATATATGGGCTGGTGCAAGCATCTCGGAGTTGGAACATTTGCTTTGATGAGGTGATCAACGCATTTGGGTTTATACAGGCTTATGGAGAAGCCTGTATTTACAATAAAGTGAGTGGGAGCTCTGTAGCATTTCTCATATTATATGTGGATGACATATCGTTGATGGGAAATGATATAGAACTATTGGAAAGCATCAAGGCCTATTTGAATAAGTGTTTTTCAATGAAGGACCTTGGAGAAGCTGCTTACATATTAGGCACCAAGATCTATAGAGATAGATCGAGATGCCTCATAGGTCTTTCACAAAGCACATACCTTGACAAGATATTGAAGAAGTTCAATATGGAGAAGGCTAGGAAGGGGTTCTTGCTTGTATTGCCAGGTGTGAGGTTGAGTGTGAATCAACGACCGACCACAACGGAAGATAGAGAAAAGTTGAGTACCGTCCCCTATGCTTTAGCCATAGGCTCTATCATGTATGCCATCTGTGTACCAGACCTGATGTGAACCTTGCCATAAGTTTGCTAGGGAGGTACCAGAGTGATCCAGGAGTGGATCACTCGACAGCGGTCAACAATATCCTAAAGTACCTGAAAAGGACTAAAGATATGTTTCTCGTATATGGAGGTGCCGAAGAGCTCATCGTAAAGGGTTACGTCGATGCTAGCCTTGACACAGATCCGGATGACTCCAAGTCACAAACCGGATACGTGTACATTTTGAATAATGGGGCAGTTAGATGGTGTAGTTGCAAGCAAAGCGTCGTGGCGGCATCTACAAGTGAAGTGGAGTACATAGCTGCTTCGGAAGCAGCACAGGAAGGAGTCTGGATGAAGGAGTTCATCACCGACCTAGGAGTGATTCGAACTGCGTCGGGCCCGATGACTCTATTCTGTGACAACACTGGAGCTACTGCTATTGCAAAGGAGCCTAGGTTTCACAAGAAAACCAAGGACATCAAGCGCCGCTTCAACTCCATTTGTGGATACATCCAGGATGGAGATATAGATATTTGTAAAGTACATACGGATCTGAAAGTCGCAGACCCGTTGACTACACCTCTTCCACGGGCAAAGCATGATCAGCACCAGAACTCTATGGGTGTTCGATTCATCACAATGTAACTAGATTATTGACTCTAGTGCAAGTGGGAGACTATTGGAAATATGCCCTAGAGGTAATAATAAAGTTGTTATTATTATATTTCCAGTTTATGATAATTGTCTATTATTCATGCTATAATTGTATTAACTAGAAATCGTAATACATGTGTGAATATAATCACAATGTGTCCCTAGTGAGCCTCTAGTTGGCTAGCTCGTTGATCAATAGATGATCATGGTTTATTGATCATGGACATTGGATGTCATTGATAACGGGATCACATCATTGGGGAATGATGTGATGGACAAGACCCAATCCTAAGCATAACACTAGATCGTGTTGTTCGTCTGCTAAAGTTTTTCTAATGTCGAGTTTCATTTCCTTAGACCGTGAGATTGTGCAACTCCCGGATTCCATAGGAGTGCTTTGGGTGTACCAAACGTCACAACGTAACTGGGTGATTATAAAGGTGCACTACGAGTATCTCCCAAAGTGTTTGTTGAGTTGTACGAATCGTTATCGGGATTTGTCACTCCGTCTAACGGAGAGGTATCTCTGGGCCCACTCGGTAACCCATCATCAAAATGAGATCAGTGTGACTAAGGGGTTAGCCACGGGATGATGTGTTACAGAACGAGTAAAGAGACTTGCCGGGTAACAAGATTGAACAGGGTATAGGGATACCGACGATCGAATATCGGGTAAGTATCATATCGATAGACAAAGGGAATTGGATAAAGGGATAGATTGAATCCTTCACATCGTGGCTCATGTGATGAGATCATCGTGGGACATGTGGGAACCAAGGTGTATATCCAGACCCCATTGTTGGTTATTGGCCGAAGAGATGTCTCGGTCATGTCTGCATGTCTCCCGAACCCGTAGGGTCTACACACTTAAGGTTCGATGATGCCAGGGTTATAGGGAAATAATGTATGTGGTTACCGAAGGTTGTTCAGAGTCTAGGATGAGATCCCGGACATCTCGAGGAGCTCCGGAATGGTCCGGAGGTAAAGATTGATATATAGGATGTGAGGTTTCGGACACCGGAAGTGTTTCGAGCGTCACCCGTAACGTACCGGGACCACCGGAAGGGTTCCGGGGGGGGGGGGTCCACCGAGAAGGTGCAATCAGCCCCAAAGGCTACATGGGCCGAAAGGTGGAAGGGAACCAGCCCAAAGTGGGCTGCTACGCCTCCCACCCCAGCACAAGGCGCAAGAGGGTCCAAAGAGGGGCAACTCTAGGGCGTGGGGGTTGCCTTGGGTGGCAAGCCACCCCCTAGCGTGCCACCCCTGTTGGGGAACGTCGCATGGGAAACAAAAATTTTCCTACGCGCACGAAGACCTATCATGGTGATGTCCATCTACGAGAGGGGATTTCCGATCTACATACCCTTGTAGATCGCACACCAGAAGCATTAAGAAACGCGGTTGATGTAGTGGAACGTCCTCACGTCCCTCGATCCGCCCCGCGAACCGTCCCACGAACCGTCTCGCGATCCGTCCCACGATCCGCTCCGATCTAGTGCCGAACGGATGGCACCTCCGCGTTCAGCACACGTACAGCTCGACGATGATCCCGGCCTTCTTGATCCAGCAAGAGAGACGGAGAGGTAGATGAGTTCTCCGGCAGCGTGACGGCGCTCCGGAGGTTGGTGGTGATCTAATCTCAGCAGGGCTCCGCCCGAACACCGCAGAAACACGATCTAGAGGAAAATCCGTGGAGGTATGTGGTCGGGCTGCCGTGGCAAAAGTTGTCTCAAATCAGCCCTAATAGCTCCATATATATAGGAGGATGGGAGGGGAGGCTTGCCTTGAGGCTCAAGGAGCCCCAAGGGCTGCGCCACCAAGGGAGGAGGAGTCCTCCTCCAATCCTAGTCCAACTAGGATTGGAAGGTGGAGTCCTTCTCTCCTTTCCCACCTCCTTTTTTTTCTTTTCTCTTTGATTTTCTATCTATGGCGCATAGGGCCTTCTTGGGCTGTCCCACCAGCCCACCAAGGGCTAGTGCGCCACCCCCAAGGCCTATGGGCTTCCCCGGGGTGGGCTGCCCCCCCCCCTGGTGAACACCCGGAACCCATTCGTCATTCCCGGTACATTCCCGGTAACTCCAAAAACCTTTCCGGTAATCAAATGAGGTCATCCTATATATCAATATTCGTTTCCGGACCATTCCGGAAACCCTCGTGACGTCCGTGATCTCATCCGGGACTGCGAACAACATTCGGTAACCAACCATATAACTCAAATACGCATAAAACAACGTCGAACCTTAAGTGTGCAGACCCTGCGGGTTCGAGAACTATGTAGACATGACCCGAGTGACTCCTCGGTCAATATCCAATAGCGGAACCTGGATGCCCATATTGGATCCCACATATTCTACGAAGATCTTATTGTTTGAACCTCAGTGCCACGGATTCATATAATCCCGTATGTCATTCCCTTTGTCCTTCGGTATGTTACTTGCCCGAGATTCGATCGTCAGTATCCGCATACCTATTTCAATCTCGTTTACCGGCAAGTCTCTTTACTCGTTCCGTAATACAAGATCCCGCAACTTACACTAAAGCACATTGCTTGCAAGGCTTGTGTGTGATGTTGTATTACCGAGTGGGCCCCGAGATACCTCTCCGTCACACGGAGTGACAAATCCCAGTCTCGATCCATACTAACTCAACGAACACCTTCAGAGATACCTATAGAGCATATTTATAGTCACCCAGTTACGTTGCGACGTTTGATACACACAAAGCATTCCTCCGGTGTCAGTGAGTTATATGATCTCATGGTCATAAGAACAAATACTTGACACGCAGAAAATAGTAGCAACAAAATGACACAATCAACATTCTACGTCTATTAGTTTGGGTCTAGTCCATCACATGATTCTCCTAATGATGTGATCCCGTTATCAAGTGACAACACTTGCCTATGGTCAGGAAACCTTGACCATCTTTGATCAACGAGCTAGTCAACTAGAGGCTTACTAGGGACAGTGTTTTGTCTATGTATCCACACATGCACTGTGTTTCCAATCAATACAATTATAGCATGGATAATAAACGATTATCATGAACAAAGAAATATAATAATAACTAATTTATTATTGCCTCTAGGGCATATTTCCAACAGTCTCCCACTTGCACTAGAGTCAATAATCTAGTTCACATCACCATGTGATTCCAACGAATCCAACACCCATATAGTTATGGGGTCTGATCACGTCTTGCTCGTGAGAGAGGTTTTAGTCAACAGTTCTGAAACTTTCAGATCCGTGTGTTCTTTACAAATCTTTATGTCATCTTATAGATGCTGATACGATGTGCTATTTGGAAATACTCCAAATATCTACTCTATTATACAAATCCGTTTCACTACTCATAGTTATTCGGATTAGTGTCAAAGCTTGCATCGACGTAACCCTTTACGACGAACTCTTTAACCACCTCCATAATCGAGAAAAATTCCTTAGTCTATTTAGTTACCAAGGATAACTTTGACCGCTGATCAGTGATTCAATCTTAGATCACTCTGTGTACCTCTTAACAGACTTGCTGCAAGGCACACATCAGGTGCGGTACTCAGCATGGCATACTTTAGAGTCTACGGCTAATGCATAGAAGACGACCTTCGTCTATTCTCTTTATTCTGCCGTGGTCGGGTTTTGAGTCTTATTCAAATTCACACCTTACAACGCAACCAAGAACTCCTTGTTTGCTGATCTATTTTGAACTCCTTCAAAAACTTGTCAAGGCATGCATCTTGTTGAAACTTCCATTAAGCGCTTTTGATCTATCTCCATAGATCTTTGATGCTCAACGTTCAAGTAGCGCAATCCATGTATTCCTTTGAAAACTCCTTTCGAACAACCTTGTATGCTTTACAGAAATTCTACATTACTTCTGATCCACAATATGTCAACCACATATACTTATCAGAAATTCTATAGTGCTCCCACTCACTTCTTTGGAAATACAAGTTTCTCATAAACCTTGTACAAACCCAAAATCTTTGATCATCTCATCAAAGTGTATATTCCAACTCTGAGATGCTTGCACCAGTCCATTGAAGGATCGCTGGAGCTTGCATACTTGCTAGTATCCTTAGGATCGATAAAACCTCCTAGTTGTATCACATACAATGTTTGCTCAAGGAAACCGTCGAGGAAACAATGTTTTGACATCCTATGTGCAATATTTCATAAATAATGCAGCAACTACTAACATAATTCTAACAGACTTTTAGCATCGCTACGAGTTAGAAATTCTCATCATAGTCAACCGTTTGATCTTGTCGGAAACATCTTTGCGACAAGTCGAGCTTTTCTTAATAGTGACTTATCACCATCATCGTCTGTCTTCCTTTTAAAGATCCATCTTTACTCAATAGTCTTATGACCATCAAGTAGTTCTTCCAAAGTCTACACTTTGTTTTCATACATGGATCCTCTCTCGGATTTCATGGCTTCCAGCCATTTGTCGGAATCCGGGCCCACCATTGCTTTCACCATAACTCGTAGGTTCAGTGTTGCTCAACAACATGACCTCCAAGACAGGGTTACCGTACCACTCTGCAGTAGTACGCGACCTTGTCAACCTACGAGGCTTGTAGTAACTTGATCTGATGCTCGATGATCACCATCATCAGCTTTCACTTAAATTGCTGTAGGCGCCATAGGAATAACTTCCTGCGCCCTGCTACACACTGGTTGGAGTGATGGTTCAGTAACCTCATTAAGTTCTACCACCCTCCCACTCAATTCTTTCGAGAGAAACCTTTCCTCGAGAAGGGATCCGTTTCTAGAAACAAACACTTTGCTTTTCGATCTGAGATAGGAGATGTACCCAACTGTTTTGCATATCCTATGAAGATGCATTTATCCGCTTTGGGTTTGAGCTTATTCGACTGAAACTTTTTCACACAAGTGTCGAAGCCCCAAACTTTCAAGAAACGACAGTTTAGATTTGTCTAAACCTCATTCTATACTGTGTCATCTCAACAGAAATACGTGGTGCCCTATTTAAAGTGAATGCGGTTGTCTCTAATGCATAACCCATAAACGATAGTGGTAATTCGATAAGAGACATCATAGCATGCACCATACCAAATAGTGCGTGGCTATGACGTTCAGACACATCATCACACTATGATGTTTCAGGTGGCATGAACTGCGAAACAATTTCCACATTCTCTTAACTGCGTACCAAAACTCGTAACTCAGATATTCATTTCTATGATCACATCGTAGACTGTTTATCCTCTTGTTACGACGAACTTCACTCCTGAAACAGAATTGAACTTTTCAATATTTCAGACTTGTGATTCATTAAGTAAATACTCTTGTATCTACTCAAATCGTCATTGAAGTAAGAACATAATGATATCCACTGCATGCCTCAGCACCCATTGGACTGCATACATCAAAATGTATCACTTTCAACAAGTTACTATCTTGTTTCATCTCAATGAAACAAGGCCTTGCTCATGTGGTATGATTTGCATGTCACTAGTGATTCAAAATCAAGTGAGTATAAAGATCCATCAGCATGGAGCCTCTTCATGCAATTTATATCAACATGACTCAAGCGGCAGTGCCACAAGTAAGTGGTACTATCATCATTACCTCGTATCTTTTGGCACCAATATCATGAACATGTGTAACACTACGATCGAGATTCAATAAACCGTTGAAGGTGATTATTCAAGCAAATAGAGTAACCATTATTCTCTTTAAATGAATAATCGTATTGCAATAAACACGATCCAATCATGTTCATGCTTAACGCAAGCACCAAATAACAATTATTTAGGTTTAACACCAATAACGATGGTAGAGGGAGCGTGCGACGTTTGATCATATCAACCTTGGAAACACTTCCAACACGTATCGTCACCTCGCCTTTAGCTAGTCTCCGTTTATGCCCTAGCTTTCATTTCGTGTTACTAATCACTTAGCAACCGAACCGGCATCCAATACCCTCATGCTACTAGGAGTACTAGTAAAGTACACATCAACATCATGTATATCAAATATACTTCTTTCGACTTTTGCCAGCCTTCTTATCTACCAAGTATCTAGAGTTGCTCCGCCTCAGTGATCGTTCTCCTCATAACAGAAGCACTTAGTCCCGGGCTTGGGTTTAATCTGGGGTCTCTTCATTAGTGCAACAACTGTTTTGCCGTTTCACGAAGTATCCCTTCTAGCCCTTGCCTTTCTCGAAACTTAGTGGTTTTACTAACCATCAACTATTGATGCTCCTTCTTGATTTCTACTTTCGCGGTGTCAAACATCACGAATCGCTCAAGGATCATTGTATCTATCCTTGATATGTTATAGTTCATCACGAAGCTCTCACAGCTTGGAGGCAGTGACTTTTGGAGAACCATCACTATCTTATCTGGAAGATCAACTCCCACTTGATTCAAGCGATTGTCGTACTCAGATAATCTGAGCACACGCTCAACGATTGAGCTTTTCTCCTTTACTTCATGGACAAAGAATCTTGTCGGAGGTCTCATACCTCTTAACAAGGGCACAAGCATGAAATCAAAATTTCATATCTTTAGAACATCTCTTATGTTCCGTGACGTTTCAAAACGTCTTCGGCGCCTTCCTTCTAAGCCATTAAGTATTTTGTACTGAACTATCGTGTAGTCATCAGAAACGTGTCGGATGCTGACAACATCTACAGACAACGCTCGAGGTGTAGCACACCGAGTGGTGCATTAAGGACATAAGCCTTCTGTGCAGCAACGAGGACAATCCTCGGTTTAACAGACTCAGTCTACAAAGTTTGCTACTATCAACTTTCAACTAAATTTTTCTCTAGGAACATATAAAAACAGTAGAGCTATAGCGCAAGCTACATTGTAATTCGCAAAGACCATTAGACTATGTTCATGACAATTAGTTCTATTAATCATATTACTTAAGAACTCCCACTCAAAAAGTACATCTTTCTAGTCATTTGAGTGGTACATGAACCAAATCCACTATCTCAAGTCCGACCATCACGTGAGTCGAGAATAGTTCCAGTGGTAAGCATCTCTATGCTAATCATATCAACTATACGATTCATGCTCGACCTTTCGGTCTCATGTGTTCCGAGGCCATGTCTGCACATGCTAGGCTCGTCAAGCTTAACCCGAGTGTTCCGCGTGTGCAACTGTTTTGCACCCGTTGTATGTGAACGTTGAGTCTGTCACACCCGATCATCACGCGGTGTCTCGAAACGTAGAACTGTCGCAACGGTGCACAGTCGGGGAGAACACAATTTCGTCTTGAAATTTTAGTGAGAGATCACCTCATAATGCTACCGTCGTTCTAAGCAAGATAAGGTGCATAAAGGATTAACATCACATGCAATTCATCAGTGACATGATATGGCCATCATCATGTGCTTCTTGATCTCCAGCACCAAAGCACGGGCACGATCTTCTTGTCATCGGTGTCACACCATGATCTCCATCATCATGATCTCCATCAACGTGTCGCCATCGGGGTTGTCATGCTCCTCGTGCTATTACTACTAAAGCTACGTCCTAGCAATATAGTAAACGCATCTGCAAGCACAAACGTTAGTTTAAAGACAACCCTATGGCTCCTGCCGGTTGCCGTACCATCGACGTGCAAGTCGATATTAACTATTACAACATGATCATCTCATACATCCAATATATCACATCACATCGTTGGCCATATCACATCACAAGCATACCCTGCAAAAACAATTTAGACGTCCTCTAATTGTTGTTGCATGTTTTACGTGGTGACCATGGGTATCTAGTACGATCGCATCTTACTTACGCAAACACCACAACGGAGATATATGAATTGCTATTTAACCTCATCCAAGGACCTCCTCGGTCAAGTCCGATTCAACTAAAGTTGGAGAAATCGACACTCGCTGGTCATCTTTGAGCAACGGAGTTACTCGTAGCGATGAAACCAGTCTCTCGTAAGCGAACGAGTAATGTCGGTCCGAGCCGCTTCGATCCAACAATACCGCGGAATCAAGAAACGACTAAGGAGGGCAGCAAAACGCACATCACCGCCCACAAAAACTTTTGTGTTCTACTCGAGAAGACATCTACGCATGAACCTAGCTCATGATGCCACTGTTGCGGAACGTCGCATGGGAAACAAAAAAATTCCTACGCGCACGAAGACCAATCATGGTGATGTCCATCTACGAGAGGGGATTTCCGATCTACATACCCTTGTAGATCGCACAGCAGAAGCGTTAAGAAACGCGGTTGATGTAGTGGAACGTCCTCACGTCCCTCGGTCCGCCCCGCGAACCGTACCACGAACCGTCTCGCGATCCGTCCCACGATCCGCTTCGATCTAGTGCCGAACGGACGGCACCTCCGCGTTCAGCACACGTACAGCTCGACGATGATCTCGGCCTTCTTGATCCAGCAAGAGAGATGGAGATGTAGATGAGTTCTCCGGCACCGTGACGGCACTCCGGAGGTTGGTGGTGATCTAATCTCAGCAGGGCTCCGCCCGAGCTCCGCAGAAACGCGATCTAGACGAAAAAACCGTGGAGGTATGTGGTCGGGCTGCTGTGGCAAAAGTTGTCTCAAATCAGCCCTAATAGCTCCATATATATAGGAGGAGGGGAGGGGAGGCTTGCCTTGAGGCTCAAGGAGCCCCAAGGGCTGCGCCACCAAGGGAGGAGGAGTCCTCCTCCAATCCTAGTCCAACTAGGATTGGAAGGTGGAGTCCTTCTCTTCTTTCCCACCTCCTTTTTTTTATTTTCTCTTTGATTTTCAATCTATGGCGCATAGGGCCTTCTTGGGCTGTCCCACCAGCCCACCAGGGCTGGTGCGCCACCCCCAAGGCCTATGGGCTTCCCCGGTGTGGGCTGCCCCCCCCCCCCTGGTGAACACCCGGAACCCATTCGTCATTCCCGGTACATTCCCGGTAACTCCAAAAACCTTCTGGTAAGCAAATGAGGTCATCCTATATATCAATCTTCGTTTCCGGACCATTCCGGAAACACTCGTGATGTCCGTGATCTCATCTAGGACTCCGAACAACATTCGGTAACCAACCATATAACTCAAATACGCATAAAACAACGTCGAACCTTAAGTGTGCACACCCTGCAGGTTCGAGAACTATGTAGATATGACCCGAGTGACTCCTCGGTCAATATCCAATAGCGGGACCTGGATGCCCATATTGGATCCCACATATTCTACGAAGATCTTATCGTTTGAACTTTAGTGCCAGGGATTCATATAATCATGTATGTCATTCCCTTTGTCCTTCGGTATGTTACTTGCCCGAGATTCGATCGTCAGTATCTGCATACCTATTTCAATCTCGTTTACCGGCAAGTATCTTTACTCATTCCGTAATACAAGATCCCGCAACTTACACTAAGTCACATTGCTTGCAAGGCTTGTGTGTGATGTTGTATTACCGAGTGGGCCCCGAGATACCTCTCCATCACACGGAGTGACAAATCCCAGTCTCGATCCATACTAACTCAACGAACACCTTCGGAGATACCTGCAGAGCATCTTTATAGTCACCCAGTTACGTTGCGACGTTTGATACACACAAAGCATTCCTCCGGTGTCAGTGAGTTATATGATCTCATGGTCATAGGAACAAATACTTGACACGCAGAAAATAGTAGCAACAAAATGACACGATCAACATGCTACGTCTATTAGTTTGGGTCTAGTCCATCACATGATTCTCCTAATGTTGTGATCCTGTTATCAAGTGACAACACTTGCCTATGGTCAGGAAACCTTGACCATCTTTGATCAACGAGCTAGTCAACTAGAGGCTTACTAGGGACAGTGTTTTGTCTATGTATCCACACATGCACTGTGTTTCCAATCAATACAATTATAGCATGGATAATAAACAATTATCATGAACAAAGAAATATAATAATAACTAATTTATTATTGCCTCTAGGGCATATTTCCAACAACCCCTCCCTGCCCTAGCCACCGCACCTCCCATCTAGGAGGGCTGCCGCGCCACCTAGGGGAAACCCTAAGGTGGCCAGCCCCTCTCCCTCCTATATATATTGGGGTGATGGAGAGGGCTGCAAGACACGAAAACTCTCTCTCTCTCTCTCTCTCTCTCTCTCTCTCGGCACAGCCCTTCCACTCTCTATCCTCGTCCTCCGCATAGCTTAGCGAAGCTCTGTCGGAGAACCAAGTAGCTCCACCGCCACCATGTCGTCGTGCTGTCGAAGCTCTCTCCCTAAACCTCTCCTTCCTCCTTGCTGGTTCAAGGTGTTGGAGACGTCACCGGGCTGCGCGGGTGTTGAATGCGGAGGTGCTGTAGTTCGGCACATCGATCGGTATCCACCGTGATCTGAATCGCTGCGAGTACGACTCCATCAACCGCGTTCATAGTAACGCTTCCGCTTAGCGATCTTCAAAGGTATGCAGATGCTCTACAACATCTCTCATTGCTGGTTTCTCCATAGATAGATCCTTGTATGGCGTGGGAAATTTTTTGAAATTACTACGATCCCCAACAAAATTGCACTATGGGTATCTCCGAAAGTGTGTGTTGGGTTGGTACGAATAGAGACCGGGATTTGTCACTCCGTGTGGCGGAGAGGTATCTCTCGGCCCACTGGGTAGAACATCATCATAATGACCTCAGTGTGACTAAGGAGTTAGCCACGGGATGATGTGCTACGGAACGAGTAAAGAGAGTTGCCGGTAAGGAGATTGAACAAAGTATGCGGATACCGACGATCGAATCTCGGGCAAGTATCATACCGATGGACAAAGGGAATTGCATACGGGATTGATTGAATCCTTGACATCGTGGTTCATCCGATGAGATCATCGTGAAACATGTAGGAACCAACATGGATATCCATACCCCGTTGTTGGTTATTTACCGGAGAAGTGTCTCGGTCATGTCTGCATGCTTCCCGAACCCGTGTGGTGTACAAACTTAAGGTTCGATGACGCTAGGGTTATATGGGAATAGTGTACGAGGTCATTGAAGGTTGTTCGGAGTCTCGGATGAGATCCCAGACGTCACGAGGAGCTCTGGAATGGTCCGTAGGTGAAGATTGATATATAGGACGAGGGATGTTGGACAGTGGAAATGTTTGGGGTGTCATCAGTAACGTACCGGGATCACCGGAAGGGTTCCAGGGGTCAACCGGGAGGGGCCACCAGCCCTAAAGGGTGACATGGGCCAAAGGGTGGAAGGGAACCAGCCCGGAGTGGGCTGGTGCGCCTCCCACCAAGGCCCAAGGCACACGTTGAGAGGGACGGGGGAAACCCTAAAGCAGATGGGCCCAAGGCCCATCTGGGGTGCGCCACACCCCCTCCTCCCTTCCTGGCCGCCACCACCAGCTCTAGATGGGGTTGTCGCACCCCTTCAAGGTGGGAACCCTAAGGGGGCACCCCCTTCCCTCTCCCCCTATATATAGTGGAGGGTTTTGGCCTTTGGAGAACACACACAAATCGTTTCCTCCCTCTCCAAGCAGCCCATTTCTTCCTCCTCTTCCGCGCAGCTTGGAGAAGCTCTGCCGGAATCCCTCATAGCTCCACCGCCACCTCGCCGTCGCGCTGCCGGAGCTCTCCCTCAACCTCTCCCTCCTCCTTGGTAGATCAAGGTGTGGGAGACGTCGCCGGGATGTACGTGTGTTGAACGTGGAGGTGTCGTGGTTCGATACGTAGATCAGAATCACACTGCAATCTGAATCGCTACGAGTACGACTCCATCAACCGCGTTCCTGTAACGCTTCCGCTTAGCGATCTTCAAAGGTATGAATATGCTCTACCCCATTACTCGTTGCTGGTTTCTCCATAGATAGATCCTTGTTTGGTGTAGGAATTTTTTTGAAATTACTACGTTCCCCAACACGCCACTATTGGAAAAGGGCTTAGAGGTGAACCCTCATTAGTGACGAGTGCACTCTAGCACCCGCCACAGCTAATAGCAGTGGTGTGTGCTAAAAACTGCCCGCCACTCCTACTAGCTTAACAATGGAAGGCGCAAACTAGTGCTCGGCACAGGTAACAATTGTCCACATTTCTCATGGGACAAATGTAACCAGTGGCGGGCACAAACATAAGCCCGCCACTGGTAGTGGAGTTACCAGTGGCGGGAGATTATACGTACCCATGACTGTTATTTTTTGAACCCGCTGCAAATCTGTGCAAAAATTCTAGTGACGAGTTGTTATGTGTGCCCGCTATTGTTAACTAAAATTGCAGTGTCATGCCTTTTTTGCCCGCCACTACCTAAAATCCCACCAGAACCCATATTTGTTCTAACACCTAACCCTCCCGTCCATCTCTATTGATATGGGGCACACCCGCGGTGGTCAATCTCTTTACAGTTGGAGGGGGGAAAGAGAGGAAAAATCAAGAGAAACACAAGAACTCAAGAACAATCCTCAAATCACACATCCACTAGATCCACATAAAACAGACGGGGATAAACGATCCAAAGTCAATGAAAGGATACACGTAATGATAGTCTTTCCTACGAGAGGGGCCTCGTATCCACGAACGGATCTTCCCTAGATTAGGGGCCTTGGCATCACTATGGATCTTCTCACATGGAGGACATCTCCACGGGAGGAGGATAGTAGATGGAGCTAATCTCAACAAAAGGTTGTCTCAACATTAGCTAACCCTATACCGAAGGTAGGGGAAGAGTATTGTCTAAACATTAGATAACCCTAGAACGAAGGTAGGGGAAGAGTATTTATAGTCTAGGTCACAAAAGAGGCCGAAGGGGTACATGGGCAGTCGGGTCTGAGTGACTGCGTGCAGCAGGCCGGAAGTTCCGGGTCACGCCGGAAGTTCCGGGCAACTTCCAGGCGGGTTCCGGGCTTTCCCGAGTGATGTCGCTCGTCGAGGCGGCGAGGCTGAGCAGGGGCCGGATGTTCTAGGGGCCGAAACTTCCGGGCTGGTTCTGGGCTTGTTACGGGCTAGGCCAAAAGTTATCGAGGCTGCGTTTGCCGAGGCTGAGTGGGGGTCGGAAGTTCTGGGTGCCGATAGTTCTGGGCACATCAGGACTTCTCCTTCCTTATGTCACCTCGCTCATTCGTCCTCGAGTCCATTTCCGTAGTGTCTTGGGGATGTTGACCCTGGTACCTGAGTATGCAGAAAGTGTCCACTTGAGGTAGCACCCACGTTCCATTTGTATCAAACAAAGATTCATTGAGGAGAGATGTCATGTGGGTTTCAATGGCGCGTGCGCGGGCTCTTGTCATGGGACCAGTTGTAGCTTGAGGTGTATCCATGGGGATGATTGAGAGATGCTCTGTATCATCTCCCCCATTGGGAAAGATCCATCCTCAGACCAATTACTTCATCACCATGGAAAGGATATCGGTCCTTGACGTTGAATGTGTTGCTCACGTTGTACTTGTCGCGTGGAATGTCGATCCTGTAGGCATTATTGTTGTAGCGTGCCAACACCATGAAAGGTCCATCCACTCAGGGTAGCAGATTGGACTTGCATTCATTGGGGAAGCATTCCTTGCGAAGGTGTAGCCACACAAGATCATCGGGGTTGAACTCCATGGTGTGTTTGTTGATGTTGCGCTTGTTGCTGATGAGTTCCATTTGTCGTTTGATCGCATGCCTTCTATCTTCATGCAACTTCTTGGTATAGTTTCCCTTGTACTTGCGCCTATGTCCACTCACTCTTGAAGTGGTAGTAGTAGGATTTCCAATGGGAACAAGGGGTTGAAGTCGCATACCACCTCAAAAGGAGACTTACCGGTGGTGAAGTGTCTTGCACGGTTGTAGGCGTACTCGGTGATGGGGATGCAATCTTCCCATTCCTTGAGATTTTTCTTGATCAACACGCATAGAAGAGTTGAGAGCATCCTTTTCACCTCCGTTTGGCCATCCGTTTGTCGATGATATGCCGAAGAGAATAGGAGCTTAGTTTCGAGTTTGGCGCATAGAGTCTTCCAAAAGTGGCTAAGGAACTTGACGTCGTGGTCCGACAGAATGGTCTTGGGGATGCCATGTAGTCTCAAGATGTCCCTACAAAAGAGATTTTCAACATGTGAAGCATCGTCTATCTTGTGACATGGAATGAAGTGAGCCATCTTGGAAAAACAGTCCACAACAACAAACACAGAATCACGACCATTATTTGTTCTAGGCAAACCGAGCATAAAGTCCTTGCTTATATCTTCCCAAGGTTGAAAAGGTATAGGAAGTAGCACGTAAAGACCATGAGATTGTGCTTTGGACTTAGCTTTACGACATGTAGAGCATCAGTTGGTGAAGCGTGCAACATCACGAAACATCTTTGGCAATAAGTATTTGTTGGAGATGGTGGCATCTGTCTTATCGCGTCCAAAATGACCCATGAGTCCTCCACCGTAAGCTTCTTGCAAAAGCAACAAACAAAGAGAAGTCTCGGGAATGCATAGTTTGTTAGCACGCATAAGATAGCCATATTTGATGTAATATTTTTGCGAACAATTTTTAGCATGGCATTTAGCATATGGAATCGGAAAGAAAGTATCATGCTCATATAAACTTTTAATATGCTCAAATCCAATGACACTCAATTTAAGTTGCGTAACGATCATGCATTTGCATGAAAGCGCATCGGCTACTACATTCTCTTTACCCTTAATGTATTTGATAACATAATGAAAAGACTCAATGAATTCACTCCATTTAGCATACCAATTGTTCAACTTGGTTTGACCCTTAAGGTATATCAATGTTTCATGATCGGTATGAATAACAAATTCATGAGATCGTAGGTAATGTTCCTGAAAGGACGTGGATGTCGCCTAGAGGGGGGGTGAATAGGCGCTTTAAAATAATTAAGGTTTAGGCTTGAACAAATGCGGAATAAAACTAACGTTTAATATGTCAAGCACAAAACCTACAAACAACTAGACTCACCTATGTGCACCAACGACTTACGCTAAGCAAGATAAACAACTAAGTGATAGCAAGATATATTACAATAAACAATATTTCTATCACAAAGTAAAGTGCATAAGTAAAGGGTTCGGGTAAGAGATAACCGAGGCACGGGGAGACGATGATGTATCCCGAAGTTCACACCCTTGCGGATGCTAATCTCCGTTGGAGCGGTGTGGAGGCACAATGCTCCCCAAGATGCCACTAAGGCCACCGTAATCTCCTCACGCCCTCGCACAATGCAAGATGCCGTGATTCCACTAAGGGACCCTTGAGGGCGGTCACCGAACCCGTACAAATGGCAACCCTTGGGGGCGGTCACCGAACCCGTACACGTGGCAACCCTTGGGGGCGGTTACCGGTACCCGTACAAATTGCTCGGGGCAATCTCCACAACCTAATTGGAGACCCCGACGCTTTCCCGGAGCTTTACACCACAATGCTTGAGCTCCAAGACACCACCAAGCTTCTAGGACACCAAAGCATCCACGAAGAACAATATCTAGGGTACTAAGTACCAAAGGTAATAAGCTTCTCAAACTTCACTTCCACGTATCACCGTGGAGAACTCAAACCGATGCAACCAATGCAATGGCAAGAACACGCGAAGTGGTCAAGTCCCTCACACTCAAATCCCTCCACAACAACGAAAGCTATGGAGAAATATGAGAGGAAGAACAAGGAGCTCACAAAGAACTCCAAGATCTAGATCCAAGGGGTTCCCCTCACATAGAGGAGAAAGTGACTGGTGGAGATGTGGATCTAGATCTCCTCTCTCTTTTCCCTCAAGAACAAGCAAGAATCATTGGAGGGATTGAGAGTAAGCAAGCTCTAAGAATGTCAACAATGGAGGTAGAACAAGAGCTCAATAGATGGATAAGGCCAAGGGGGAAGAAGACCCCCTTTATATAGTGGGGGAAGGAATCACACTGTTACCCCCACTTACAGCCCGAGTCCAGCGGTACTACCGCTGGCTGCAGCGGTACTACCGCTGACCCTCCAGTGGTACTACCGCTGGCTGCAGCGTACTACCACTGACCCTGCAGCGGTACTACCGCTGAGCCCATCGTAGCGCAAAGATACTACCGGGCCAACCACCGCCAAGAAAGTCTTCGCAAAAAGGTCCGACGAAGTACAGCCGCTAGGAAGGCGGTACTAAGCTCCTGGAGCGGTACTACCGCTGACCACGGGCGGTACTACCGCCAGCACAGTTGTACTACCGCCAGCTCTAGCGGTACTACCGCTAGGGCGAGCGGTACTACCGCTAGGGCGAGCGGTACTACCGCTCGCCACTGAAATAGCCATAACTTTCGCATACGAGCTCCGAATCGAGCAAACCCAAGCTTGTTGGAAATCTTAAGACCATGCTGATATGAAAATGCCAATGATCTAGAGATGTGAGACCTCTATGAATAAATAACCGGAAAAAACTCCAACATCGAAAACATCATAGTAGTTGCATATGGACTCCGTTTTCGATGAACTCGAGCTTGTCATGAAGATGACCATAAGCTCTAAAACTCACAAAGAGAAACACCAAATAAGAACCAAGAAGTATGATGCAAGGATCCAAATGGTTTGAGCTCTCAACGAATGATACGATCAAGCTAATCACTTGAGAGCCCCCCTTGACAGTACATCATTCTATCCTAAACAGAAAACCTATCAAGGCCAAACCTATACCTTGCACCTCGACCTCTTAAGCTAGATGATGATGATCTTGGCTTCCTCAAGATGGACCACCTTTCTTGATTGCGTTGGCTTGATGAAGACTAGTTGATTGCTCCCTCATACTCACTATGGGTGAGCCACTCTTCAGCATATCTTCACAAGTCCATTGCCACCACAATGGACGTCAAGCTTCAAGCACGATATATTCATGCTGATCCTCTTGAACTTGCACACCGCAATCTTGATTACGATCACCACTTGACGTCATCCTTCATGGGTTGTATGAGATCTTCCTTTTGACGCAAGCCCATGGAAACACACCTAACCCACACATAGAACTCTCACGAAGACCATGGGTTAGTGCACAAACATGTAATGGACAATGATTACCATACCATGGGATAACTTGATCCCTCTTGGTACATCTTGTACGCTTTGTGTGTTGATCATCTTGATTTACTCTTTGTCTGAGATCTTGATCAACCTTGTGTCTCTATGACCATTCTTTGGATAATACCTTGAGTACCATATTGGTCATCATATAAACTCCTTGAACCCAACAGATGGACTTCAAGAAGTGCCTATGGACAAGTCCTATAAATATAACTTAAGGCAACCATTAGTCCATAGGAATTGTCATCAATTACCAAAACCACATATGGAGATATATGCTCTAACAGTTTAGAAACATGCAAAACTCTCACTAAAGCATACAATTATTTGTCATATATGGGATAGTTAAGTTGAGCGTCCGATAGTTTCTCACTAAAATAAGAAATTGGGTGTTTATCTTGCATGATCACACCACCTATGTCATTGCCGCTAGCATCACAATGCACTTCAAAAGTTTTATCAAAGTTAGGTAAGGCAAGCAATGGTGCGTGAGTACACAAGTTTTTAATCTCATGAAAAGCGGTGTCTTGCGATGGTCCCCAAACAAACGGTGCATTTTTCTTGATCAAAGCATGTAGAGGAGATGCAATGGTGCTAAAATCCTTAACAAAGTGACGGTAAAAGCCAGCTAGGCCAAGGAAACTAGGCATTTGTTGCAAATTCGTGGGTGTGGGACAAGTTTTAATAGTATCAATTTTAGTTTCATCAACTTGCACACCCTGAGAAGATACTACAAATCCAAGAAAAGAAATCTTGTCAACACCAAAAGTGCATTTTTACATGTTTGCATGAAGTTATTCATTTCTAAGCACTTGCAATACTTCCCTAACATGCTTAGCATGCTCCTCTAGAGTGTTGCGAAAGACAAGAATATCATCAAAGTAGACCACAACACAATCACCAACGAGATGGCGCAAGACATAATGCATGACACACATAAAAGTACTTGGTGCTTCGGATAAGCCCATAGGCATCACTAGACATTCAAATAGACCAAATTTGGTTTCAAACGTAGTTTTCCACTCATCACCTTCTTGTATGCGTATTTCATAGTAACCACTTTTCAAATCAATTTTAGAAAATATAATGGCACTTCTAAGTTCGTCTAGCATATCATCAAGGTGACGTATGGGATGTCTATAATGAACGGTGATAGCATTTATGGGGTGGCAATCCAAACATATGCGCACAGTACCATCTTTCTTAGGAACGAGAATTATCAGAACCGCACAAGGACTTAGGCTCTCACGTACATGCCCATTATCTAGGAGTTTTGGGACTTGCCTTTGTATCTCCTTTGTTTCTTCGGGGTTGACGCGGTAAGGTGCCTTGTTAAGAAGCGGTGCTCCGTGTATGAGGTTGATGCGATGTTCAATCCCTCTTTGTGGTGGTAGTCCCGTAGGTAGCTTGTCAGGAAATATGTCTTGGAATTCCTGCAATAGAGGATACAACACAAGAGGTAGATGTTGTGAAGCATTAGTCCTTATGACCTCATCTTTGCACACAAGTACAAAGGGAAGAAAGATTGATGAGCTCTCACTCACATCCCTCAAGTCTCTTTTGGTGGCTAAAAGAACTATATCTCTCTTGTCTCTCATCATGGAGTCGCTCAATTTTGGCTTGTGGCGCTCACTCTCTTTTAGGTGGGTTGCTCTCTCACTTTTATGTCCATGATGGGATGTATTTTTTTGTCGATGGTGACTTGACTTGGAGTCATTGGTCGAAGCACATATTCCTTTCCCTTCATCTTGAAGCTATAGTGATTGGTATGTCCATCGTGGATGATGCCACAGTCGAATTGCCAAGGTATTCCAAGTAGACGATGGGAAACGGACATGGGAACCACATCACACTCCAATGTATCTTCATATGCGCCAATCTTGAAGGATACTTGCACTGTGTGTTCGACTTGGAGTGTGCCGCAGTCACTAAGCCATTGTACCTTGTAGGGGCGTTGATGCTTAGGCTTGACCAATTGCAGCTTGGAGCATAGTTCCTCACTCGCCAAATTGTGGAAAATTCCATCGTCGACGATGACCTTGAACGATTTTCCTTGAATGCCCGCCTTGGTGTGGAATATGTGGCAACGTTGGTCTTCGTCTTGTTGTTGTTGAAGAGTCCACACCTTTGAAAAAACGAGAGCAGGGCTCGAATCGTTGTCGCAATATATTTGCGCATCTTCATCTTCATTGACTTATCGTTGCATGGACACATGTTCCAATGCATCCATCTCGTCTTCGCTCATAGAGTCATAGGTCCCATCATCTTGGAGGATCATCGTGTGTCTTCTGGGACACTCGTAAGTCTTGTGGCTGCAGCCTTGGCACGTGAAGCACTTGATGGAGCTTGTTTTGGCGGTGGCATTTGATGTTGGAGTAGAGGATTAAGCTCTTGGTTTGTAGTTGCTTGTTGTAGGTGTGCGGCTTGACGAAGTCATCTTGTCCTTGTAGCTTGACTTGTGTCTGGTTGTTGAAGAAGGCTTTGTAGTCGAAGGAGTTGTAGTCAGAGAATCTTAAACACTTGAGCCGTAGGTCTTGAAAGAGAACTTGGAGTATTTGTAGTCATCTTGCACTTGGCGTTCCGCATTTGAAGCTTGATGCATTAGCTCGAGTAAGTTGTTGATACATCCATTTTGCATCAGGCTTTCATGTTGATATTTATCGCTTTATGGACTGTCATTATACTTTGTGGTACCATACTTATGCCTTTTCTCTCTTATTTTGCAAGATTTATTTGAAGAGGGAGAATATCGACAGCTGGAATTCTGGACTGGAAAAGGAGCAAGTCTGAGTCCTCTATTATGCGCAACTCCAAATGCCTTGAAAATCAACATGGAATTTTTTGGGAATATATAAAAAATACTAGGCGAAAGAAGTGCTAGAGGGGACCTGCGAGGGGCCCACAAGCCTGGTAGCCGCGGCTACAGGGCTTGTGGGCACCCTGGTGGCCCACTGGCCCCCTCTTCTGCTATATGAAGGGTTTCGTCCGGAAAAAAATCAGGGCGGAGCTTTTTCGTGGATTCTCCGCCGCCACGAGGCGGAACTTAAGCAGAACCAATCTAGAGCTCCGGCGGGACGATCCTGCCGGAGAAGCTTCCTTCCTGGAGTGGGAAATCGTAGCCATCATCGTCACCAACACTCCTCTCATCGGAGGGGACTCGTCTCCATCAACATCTTCATCAGCACCATCTCATCTCCAAACCCTAGTTCATCACTTGTAACCAATCTCCGTCTTGCAACTCCGATTGGTACTTGTAAGGTTGCTAGTAGTGTTGATTACTCTTTGTAGTTGATTCTAGTTGGATTACTTGGTGGAAGAGTTTATGTTCAGATCCTTGATGCTACTCATTACCTCTGTGATCATGATTATTATTATGCTTTGTGAGTAGTTACTTTTGTTCCTGAGGACATGGGATAAGTCATGCTATAAATAGTCATGTGAATTTGGTATTCGTTCGGTATTTTGATATGTTGTATGTTGTCTTTTCCTATAGTGGTGTTATGTGAACGACGACTACATAACACTTCACCATATTTGGGCCTAGAGGAAGGCATTGGGGAGTAGTAAGTAGATGATGGGTTGCTAGAGTGACAGAAGCTTAAACCTCAGTCAATGCGTTGCTTCGTAAGGGGCTGATTTGGATCCACTAGTTTAATGCTATGGTTAGACGTTGTCTTAATTCTTCTTTCATAGTGGCGGATGCTTGCGAGAGGGGTTAATCATAAGTGGGATGCTTGCCCAAGTAAGGGAAGTACCCAAGCGTCGGTCCACCCACATATCAAACTATCAAAGTAACGAATGTGAATCATCTGAACATGATGAAACTAGCATGACAGCAATTCCCGTGTGTCCTCGGGAGCGTTTTTTTTAAACGAATGCTATGGTTAGACGTTGTCCTCGGGAGCGTTTTTCCTCCTATAAGACTTTGTTCAGGCTTGTCTCTTGCTACAAAAGGGACTGGTACACTTTGCTGCACCGTTGCTATTACTTGTTACTTGTTACTTGTTACTTTTCACCTGCTACGTTTCACCTCACTACACCATCACTTGTTACCGCTACTTTCAGTGCTTGAAGTTATTACCTTGCTGAAAACCGTTTATCAGAGCCTTCTGCTCCTCGTTGGGTTCGACACTCTTACTTATCGAAAGTACTATGATTGATCCCCTATACTTGTGGGTCATAAAGACTCTTTTCTGGCGCCGTTGCCGGGGAGCGAAGCGCCTTTGGTAAGTGGAATTTGGTAAGGAAACATTTATATATTGTGCTGAAATTTATTGTCACTTGTCACTATGGAAACTGTTCCTTTGAGGAATTTGCTTGGGGTATCTTCACCACGAACGGAAGCACGAGGTGTTGCTCCTCAACCTAAGGTACCTACTGAAAATATCTTTATGAAATTCCTTCGGGTATGCTTGAGAAACTGCTGGCTAATCCTTTTATAGGAGATGGATCATCACATCCAGACTTGCATCTAATCTATGTAGATGAAGTTTGTGGTTTATTTAAGCTTGCACGTTTACCCGAGGATGAGGTAAAGAATAAAGACTTTCCTTTATCTTTGAAGGATAAGGCGTTGACATGGTATAGGCTATGTGATGATACTGGATCATGGGACTACAATCGGTTGAAATTGGAATTTCATCAAAAGTTTTATCCTATGCATTCAGTACATTGTGATCGGAATTATATTTATAACTTTTGGCCTCGTCATAGGGAAAGCATAGCTCAAGCTTGGGGAGGCTTAAATCAATGCTATATTCATGCCCCAATCATGAGCTCTCGAAAGAAATTATCACTCAAAACTTTTATGCTCGGCTTTCTCATGAAGATCGTACCATGCTTGACACTTATTGTACCGGTTCTTTTATGAAGAAGGATATTGACCACAAGTGGAATTTATTGGAAAGAATCAAACGTAACTCTGGAGATTGGGAGCTTGAAGAAGGTAAGGAGTCAAGTATGAATTTCCAGTTTGATTGTGTTAAATCTTTTGTTGAAACAAACACTTCTAGAGATTTTAGCGCTAAGTATGGACTTGACTCTCAGATAGTAGCTTATCTATGTGAATCTTTCGCTGCTCATATTGATCTTCCCAAAGAGAAGTGGTTTAAGTATCATCCTCCTGTAGAAGTCAACATAGTTGAACCCAATCTAGTTGAAGAGAAAGTCATTGCCTATAATGATCCTATTGTTCCTTGTGCCTACACTGAGAAACCACCTTACCCTGCTAGGAAAAAGGATTATTCTAAAGCTCCAACTGTGATACGTAGGGGTTACATTAGACCACTTGCACCCCCTGAGGAAATTAGAGTTGAACCTAGTGTTGCTATTATCAAAGATCTCTTAGCCGAAGACATAGACGGGCATGTTATCAAATTCTGTGAGGACTCCGCTAGAATTGCTAAACCTCACGCAAAAGACAAATACGGACCTGTAGTTGGCCTGCCCGTTGTTTCTGTCAAGATAGGAGATCACTGTTATCATGGTTTATGTGATATGGGTGCTAGTGTTAGTGCAATACCCCGGTCCCTATATGATGAAATCAAAGATGAGATTGCACCTGCTAAGTTAGAACCCATTGATGTCACTATTACGCTAGCTAATAGAGGCACTATTTGCCCTGTGGGAACTGTGAGAGACGTAGAAGTCATGTGTGGTAAGACAAAGTATCCTACTCATTTCCTCGTCCTTGTTACTGCACAAGATAGCTTTTGTCCCATCATATTTGGTAGACCCTTTCTCAACACTGTCAATGCTCATATTGATTGCGTTAAACAGACTATCACTATTAATTTCGAGGGTGTGTCTCATGAATTTAACTTCTCCAAGTTTGGAAGACAACCCCATGAAAAAGAGTCGTCTGTAGGGATGAAATCATTGCTCTTGCCTCTATTGCCGTACCTCCTACGGATCCTTTAGAGCAATATCTGCTTGAGCATGAAAATGATATGCATATGGATGAAAGAGATGAGATAGATAAAATTGTTTTAGAACAATATCCTATTCTTAAGAATAATCTGCCTATTGAACTGCTTGGGGATCCTCCCCCACCAAAGGGTGATCCTGTGTTCGAGCTTAAACAGTTGCCTGATACTCTTAAGTATGCCTATCTTGATGAGAAGGAGATATATCCTGTTATTATTAGTGCTCACCTCTCGAATCACGAAGAGAATAAGTTATTAAAAACTTTGAGGAAGCACCGTGCTGATATTGGATATACTCTTGATGATCTTAAGGGTATTAGTCCTACTCTATGTCAGCACAAGATTAAAACCGATCCTGACTCTAAGACAGTTGTTGATCATCAACGGAGATTAAATCCTAGGATTAAAGAGGTTGTGAGAAAAGAAATACTAAAGCTCCTAGAAGCAGGTACTATTTATCCTGTTGCTCATAGTGATTGGGTAAGTCCAGTACATTGCGTACCTAAGAAGGGAGGTATCACCGTCGTTCCTAATGATAAGAATGAACTAATCCCACAGAGGATTATTACTAGCTATAGGATGGTGATAGACTTCCGGAATATGAACAAGGCAACCAGGAAAGACCATTATCCTTTGTTGTTTATCGACCAAATGCTAGAAAGGCTAACTAAACACACACACTTCTTCTTTCTAGATGGTTATTCAGGTTTCTCGCAAATACCTGTTGCACAATCTGATCAGGAGAAAACCACTTTCACCTGCCCCTTCGGTACCTTTGCTTATAGACGTATGCCTTTTGGCTTATGCAATGCACCTGCCACCTTTCAAAGATGTATGATGGAAATATTCTCTGACTTTTGTGAAAAGATTGTTGAGGTTTTCATGGATGATTTCTTTGTTTATGGTTCTTCCTTTGACGATTGACTCAGCAACCTTGATCGAGTCTTACAGAGATGCAAAGATACCAACCTCGTCTTGAACAGGGAGAAGTGCTACTTCATGGTTAATGAAGGCATCGTCTTAGGACACAAAATATCTGAGAAAGGCATTGAAGTTGATAAGGCTAAGGTTGATGCAATTGAGAAAATGCCTTGCCCCATAGATATGAGAGGTATACGAAGTTTCCTAGGTCGTGCTGGTTTCTATAGAAGGTTCATTAAAGACTTCTCTAAGATTTCTAGGCCTCTTACCAAACTTTTGCAGAAGGATGTTCCTTTTGTTTTTGATGAGGATTGTGAGGAAGCTTTCGAAATACTTAAGAGGGCCTTCATAAGCGCACCTATTTTTAACCACCTGATTGGAACTTGCCCTTTGAAATCATGTGCGATGCTAGTGATTACGTTGTTGGTGTTGTTCTAGGACAAAGAGTTGACAAGAAGTTGAATGTTATTCACTACGCTAGTAAAACTCTAGATAGTGCCCAAAGAAATTATGCCACTACGGAGAAGGGATTTTTAGCAGTCCTGTTTGCATGTGAAAAGTTCAGATCTTATATAGTTGACTCCAAGGTCATTATTCACTCTGATCATGTTGCTATTAAGTACCTTATGGAGAAGAAGGACGCTAAGCCTAGGCTAATTAGATGGGTTTTCCTGCTACAGGAATTTGATTTGCACGTTGTTGACCGAAAGGGTGCTGATAACCCTATAGCAGATAACCTGTCCAGGCTAGAGAATGTCCTTGATGACCCACGACCTATTGATGACAGCTTTCTTAATGAGCAATTGAATGTCATCTGTACTTCACATAGTGCACCGTGGTATGCTGATTACGCAAAATATATCGTAGCCAAATACATACCACCCAGTTTCACCTACCAGCAGAAATTCTTCTTTGATTTGAGACATTACTTTTGGGATGATCCTCACCTTTATAAGGAAGGAGTAGATGGTGTTATTAGACGTTGTGTGCCCGAACATGAACAGGGACAGATCCTGCAGAAGTGTCATTCCGAAGCCTACGGAGGAAACCATGCTGGAGATAGAACTGCTCATAAGGTATTGCAATCAGGTTTCTATTGGCCCACTCTCTTCAAGGATGCCCGTAAGTTTGTCTTGTCTTGTGACGAATGCCAAAGAATAGGGAACATTAGTAAACGTCAGGAAATGCCTATGAACTATTCACTTGTCATTGAACCATTTGATGTCTGGGGCTTTAATTATATGGGACCCTTCCCGAGTTCCAATGGGTATACTCACATCTTAGTTGTTGTTGATTACGTCACTAAGTGGGTAGAAGCTATCCCCACTAGAAATGCTGATCACCACACCTCTATTAAGATGCTTAAAGAAGTTATTTTCCCAAGATTTGGAGTCCCTAGATATATGATGACTGATGGCGGTTCACACTTCATTCATGGTGTTTTCCGCAAGATGCTCGGTAAGTATGATGTCAACCACAGAGTTGCATCTCCTTATCATCCTCAGTCTAGTGGTCAAGTGGAGTTGAGTAATAGGGAGATCAAATTGATCTTACAAAAGACTATCAATAGATCTCGAAAGAATTGGTCTAGCAAACTTGACGATGCACTACGGGCTTATAGGACTGCTTATAAGAATCCCATGGGCATGTCGTTGTATAAAATGATTTACGGTAAGGCCTGTCATTTACCTCTTGAGCTAGAACACAAAGCTTATTGGGCAATCAAAGAGCTCAACTTCGATTTCAAACTTGCTGGTGAGAAGCGGTTGTTTGATATCAGCTCATTAGATGAATGGAGGGCCCAGCCATATGAGAATGCCAAGTTGTTTAAGGAAAAGGTTAAGAGATGGCACGATAAAAGAATACAAAAACGTGAGTTCAATGTAGGTGATTATGTCCTGCTATACAATTCTCCGTTAAGATTCTTCGCAGGCAAGCTTCTCTCTAAATGGGAAGGTCCCTACGTTGTCGAGGAAGTATATCGTTCCGGTGCCATCAAAAGCAATAACACGGAAGGTGATTTTCCTAGAGTGGTAAATGGGCAAAGAATCAAGCATTATATCTCTGGTACTCCCATAAATGTTGAGAGCAATATCATCAATCTCATAACTCTAGAGGAGTACATAAGGGATGTTTATCAGCCTGTTTCAGACTCTGAAAAGGAAGAGGTATATGTTTCGGTAAGTAATTGGACTCCAAAACTTTTCCAGTAGGAAATTTTCTCCGTTTTGGAATTTATGGAAAATTAGAAAAATAAAAAGCAGTCCGGAGAGCGCACGAGGCGGCCACAAGCTTGGTAGCCGCGGCCTCCCCCCTGGTCGCGGCTACAGGGCTTGTAGGCACCTCGTGTGGCTCCCGGACTCCGTTTTCTTGCGGAGCACTCCTTCTGGTCCAGAAAAAATCATTATATATACGCCTGAGGGTTTTGATCTCCGTATCACGCAGTTTTCCTCTGTTTTCGTTTGGAACCTATTTTTGTTGGAGATCTAGACTACTATGGCTTCCCCAAAAGCTCCGAAGGACAAGGTCTTTGAGAAGGTTATCAATCCTTACCTCGCGGAAGTGTTGCAGCACCCTCAATCTATTAAGATGAGTGAGGGGATGTTGCACATCTGTGACGTTGAGGGGCCTAAGAAGACCGGAAGCATGGAGATGAGGCTCGAAGCAATGGAGCAACAAGTCTTCAAGTACCAAGGGATGGTGGAGCATGGACTCAACGCCAACCACATGATGATCACGGAGTTCACCAACAAGCACAAGATGGATGCCAATGACATGGGGAAGCACCTCTCCAGGCTCTATGACAGGGTTGATAAACTCCAGGGCCAGATCTATGACCTGCAGAACCAAAACTGTGAGTATGAGTATAGATTTAAATCAATACGGTTGGCTGCAGATTTGAGGATTCCGGCGACTCGTTCATCCTGCCATGATGGAGCACCTATGCCTTGGAAGACGAAGGATCAGACTCATGTTGCAACTCCACCACCATCACTACCAAATGAAGACAACTAAGCATTGGTATGGGCAACTCCCTTGGCTTGTGCCAAGCTTGGCGGAGTTGCCCTGGTATCGTATCACCTTTATATCTTTTGCTTTTACCTTTGTTTTAGTTCTTTCCTTTTCAGTTTTTATTTCTTCTCTTAGTGGAATAAGTCTTTAGTGTTTAGTTTGAGTCTTTTGCCTTGTGTCTCCCCCGATGTATTTGAGCTTGCGAGCTATATAATAAAGAGTATCTTAGTCAAGGGCTTTGTTTTGTGTCGTGATCAAAAGTATGAAAAGAACGATAGCATGAAAGATCATGAGATGATCTTATGGAAAGTGATAGCTTCACATATAACAAGTATGATGATTGAAACTTGTTTAGAATAGACCAACATAGACCCTAGTCATTGTTGCAATTAATAAGAAGTAATAAGGAAAGAGAGGTTCACATATAAATCTATCATCTTAGACACCGTTTACAATTGTGAGCACTCACCAAACTATTACATGCTTAGAAGTAGATGTTGGACAAGGAAGACAACATAATGAATTGTGTTTGCTTGATTCCAAACAATGTTATATGTCTAAAGATCCCTTAGCATGTGACGATTGCTTCCACCTTATATTAGCCAAAACTTCCGTACTAAGTAGAAATACTACTTGTGCATCCATAAACCTTCAAACCAGTTTTGCCATGAGTGTCCACCATACCTACCTATGGATTGAATAAGATCCCTCAAGTAAGTTGTCATCGGTGCAAGCAATAAAAAATTCTCTCTAATATGTATGATCTATTAGTGTGTGGAAAATAAGCTTTATACGAACCTGTGATGAGGAAGACATAAAAGCGAGAGACTTCATAATAAAGTTCTTTATCACAGGAGGCAATATAAAGTGACGTTCCTCCACACTAAGAGGACACGCATCCAAACCTCAAAAGTGCATGACAACCTCTGCTTCCCTCTACGAAGGGTCTATCTTGTACCTTTCCTTTTGTCCTTGTGAAAGTCATGGTGATCAAACCCAATTCCCTATTCCGTCTTCATCTTGGTGAACGTCACATGCTAGGGAAAGATCTATATTCATATATCAACTTGGAGATGAGTACTTATGCTTTATTATTGTTGACTTTACCCTTGAGGTAAATGGTTGGGAGGCAAAATTATAAGCCCCTATCCTTCTCTGTGTCCAACTGAAACTTTGATACCATGAGTACCACGTGAATTGTAACAATTGTGGAAAACAAAAGAGATGATTGAGTATGTGGATTTGCTTTACAAGCTCTTATTTGACTCTTTCTGATGTTATGATAAATTGCAATTGCTTCAATGACTATGTACTGTTGTTGGCTACTTCTCGGTAAGGTTTTTGATTCATACTTTGCTTTGTGAAGGAAGTATTACTTTCCCACAAGAATCTTTATGATGTATTGTTGTTCTATGTGTGATCATGATGCCCTCATGTTCGTATTATGTTTTATCGACACCTTCATCCCTAAACATGTGGACATGTTTATGGATCTTGGTTTTCGCTTGAGGACAAGCGAGGTCTAAGCTTGGGGAGTTGATACGTCCATTTTGCATCATGCTTTCATGTTGATATTTATCGCTTTATGGACCGTTATTATACTTTGTGGTACCATACTTATGCCTTTTCTCTCTTATTTTGCAAGATTTATATGAAGAGGGAGAATACCGGCAGCTGGAATTCTGGACTGGAAAAGGAGCAACTTTGAGTCCTCTATTCTGCACAACTCCAAATGCTCTAAAAATAAACGTGGAATTTTTTGGGAATATATAAAAAAATACTGGGCGAAAGAAGTGCGAGAGGGGAGCTGCCAGGGGCCCACAATCCTGGTAGCCGTGGCCTGCCCCCCTGGCCACGGCTACAGGGCTTGTGGGCACCCTGGTGGCCCACTGGCCCCCCTCTTCTGCTATATGAAGGGTTTCGTTCGGAAAAAAATCAGGGCAGAGCTTTTTCATGGATTCTCCACAGCCACGAGGCGGAACTTGAGCAGAACCAATCTAGAGCTCCGGCAGGACGATCCTGCCATGGAAACTTCCCTCCCGGAGGGGGAAATCGTCGCCATCATCATCACCAACACTCCTCTCATCGGAGGGGACTCGTCTCCATCAACATCTTCATCAGCACCATCTCATCTCCAAACCCTAGTTCATCACTTGTAACCAATCTCCGTCTCGCGACTCCGATTGGTACTTGTAAGGTTGCTAGTAGTGTTGATTACTCTTAGTAGTTGATGCTAGTTGGATTACTTGGTGGAAGAGTTTATGTTCAGATCCTTGATGCTACTCATTACCTCTCTGATCATGATTATGATTATGCTATGTGAGTAGTTACTTTTGTTCCTGAGGACATGGGATAAGTCATGCTAATAATAGTCATGTGAATTTGGTATTCGTTCGGTATTTTGATACGTTGTATGTTGTCTTTTCCTCTAGTGGTGTTATGTGAACGTCGACTACATAACACTTCACCATATTTGGGCCTAGAGGAAGGCATTGGGGAGTAGTAAGTAGATGATGGGTTGCTAGAGTGACAGAAGCTTAAACCCCAGTCTATGCGTTGCTTCGTAAGGGGCTGATTTGGATCCACTAGTTTAATGCTATGGTTAGACGTTGTCTTAATTCTTCTTTCGTAGTTGCGGATGCTTGTCCAAGTAAGGGCAGTACCCAAGCGCTGGTCCACCCACATATCAAACTATCAAAGTAACGAACGTGAATCATATGAACATGATGAAACTAGCATGACAGAAATTCCCGTGTGTCCTCGGGAGCGTTTTTCCTCCTATATGACATTGTTCAGGCTTTTCCCTTGCTACAAAAGGGATTGGGCCACTTTGCTGCACCGTTGCTATTACTTGTTACTTGTTACTTTTCACCTGCTACGTTTCACCTCACTACACCATCACTCGTTACCGCTACTTTCAGTGCTTGCAGTTATTACCTTGCTGAAAACCGTTTATCAGAGCCTTCTGCTCCTCGTTGGTTCGACACTCTTACTTATCTAAAGGACTACGATTGATCCCCTATACTTTTGGGTCATCAGTTGTCGTAGGGTTCGAAATCCACAATTTTCTTGACTTGGTAGTTGAGACCATTCAAGGAATGCGTCATTGTTTGCTCCTCATCTTCCTTGATATTGGCTCGTATCATGGCCATTTCCGTCTCTTGATAGTATTCGTCTACCAACTTTGTGCCTTGCTTGAGTAGTTGTAGCTTCTTGAAGAGGTTAATGTTATAGTGAGTAGGCATGAATCAAGCTCTCATGAGATCCTTCATTTGGGTCCAAGTGGTGATAGGAGGATCACCCTTTCCTTTTCTTTGCTCAATCACTTGTTCCCACCAAATCAGAACATAATATTGGAACTCAAGTGAGGCCATGGCAATCTTCTTCTCTTCATCAAAGTTGTATGCGAACTGGGGTTCAGGTTTCTGTCACTCCATCAACCCACCATAAGCATCTTTATACACGATGCATTCCCCTAGGTCCTTAAAAAGGCAAAGTATTATGTAGTCGACGTTCACATAACACCACTAGAAGAATAACACCATAACTTAAATATCAATCAACACATATTACTTCAACATCATATGACTACTACCATCTAGACTTTTCCCATGTCCTCAAGAACTAATGGAACTACTCACAAGACATAAAAGAGATCATGATCAGAGGTGATGAAAATATGATTAACAATCTGGTCATAACAATAATTCTCCAACAAAACTCAATAGCATTCACCACAAAAGAGTAATCAACACCGGTAGAGTAGAGGGGATGAATAGTGCAAGGTACAACTCCGATTGCAATGGTGAAGTAGATGGGATGAAGGTGGAGATAGTGCTGGTGTTGGTGATGATGGTGATGATGATATCGATGATGCCTGTGATGATGGTGATGACGATGAGGACGATCTCCCCTTCCGGGAGGAGTTCTCCCCGGCGGAATCTTCCCGTCGGAAAGGTCTTTTCTTCTCTGTAGGTTTCCACCGCAGAGCGGCGACGGAATCGCGAAAACTCTTCTGTTCCCGGAACTTTTAGGTCAAGAGGGACATATAGGCCAAAGGAGAGCACTAGAAGCGGGGCCCATCGCCCACGTAGCCTCTGGGCGCGGCCTAGGGGGCGCGCCAGCAGGTCGCCTGGGTGACCTGTGGCCCCCCTCCGGTCCTTCTTTGGCCTGCCTTCGGGACCTGTTCGGAACTTATTCCCTCAAAATTTCAGCGCAATTGGAGATGTTCTGATATTGCAACTCTCCGTGCTATTTTCTTTGCTGAATCCTGTGTCTGTTGTTTCGGCACCGGAAAGTTGTAAAATGTGCAAAAAAAGCCAAAACACTATAAGTACACCATCATAAACTGAAATATATCAATGAATAGAGACAAATTATGATACAAAATAGTGATGCATTTTTTACGTATCAACTCAACCAAGCTTAGACCTCACTTGTCCCCAAGCGATTACCGAGCTCGATAAACCTGTCCACAAGTTTAGAGAGTGAAGTGTCGATAAATAAGAATACGGACAAGAAGTATCATAATTTCTCTACTAAACTCAACCATCATCAACAGTAATCTCAACTCATAAGGCCCTTATGAAAGAGTAATATCAATTACAATCAAAAGTAGAGCTAAGCAAACTCATCAAAGCATGGCAAACATGTCCTTGGTCAAAGAACAACTAATAACTTTTAATTTTTGCTCTTCCTCTTATATTTTGATGAGATCAATTGAAGCTTTTTGAAAGAACATGTTATTAGTCAAGAAGTGAAAATGTTAACACAAAGGAAGATGTTTGCTTTAGCTAGGCTTAACAAACAACTCACTTATCTTAATGATAATGTCAACAAAGGTGTGATATGGCAATTCTCAATGAAACAATATGAATGCATGCATCTTTGTCAACATAAAGTGTCTGCTCTTTTCAGGATAGAAAGAAGTAGGTTTTACTGAATCAACATAAAAGTAAAAGATTGGCCCTTCATAGAGGGAAGTAGGGAAAAATCATGTGCTAGAGCTTTTAGAGATTTTGAAATCAACAAGATTGTAAAACAAGCTTTTGAGAGGTGCATAATTTGTCAACGAATGCTAGTAGATAGCCCAATACTTCTCATGATGGATAAGATTTGAGGAACGGCTCCCAAAGTGGGGACGATCACATCCCCTTAGTCTCCTTTGTTTATCACTACCAAAGTTTTCTGATTTCTCATCAACAAAGTGTGAAGGAGGTTCTGTTTGTTGTTATTATCTTTTACGAGTTGGGCGCGCTCATGCCAATCCCTCCTTGTATTAGGGGTTCGCAGATCACATGCAAACCAAAGATAAAACTTATCCAGTATGAGAAGATCATGAATTATCTACTACTTTCTCGTGAGCTAAAAAAGAGGCACAAAACAGGGAGTAATATTTGAAGGTTTAAAGATAGCACATAAGTAATATACTTTAGGAGTGGCAGTGAAATACCACGTAAAGGGAAGGTATGGTGGACTCTTGGGAAGGTTGAGATTTCAAGGTATGGATGCACAAGCAGTATTCCCGCTTAGTGCAAGGGTTGGCTAGCAAAGGCTTTTAAGAGCAGACAAATAATGTTGACTTGGATGCAAAACAATATAAAGTTTAACATAAGGAATTGGCATAAAACATCAAGTTGTCTTCCTTGTCAACATAACACTTCAACCATAAGAACATAAAGGTTTTGGCTATGTCGCTACTACAAAAACGCATGCTTGTTGTTATGACCAATGCTATGTTTGCCAAGATTAAATAAAGTTTTCAAAGTCATACCTGATATGTAAGATCCATACTCCCATAAGAATCAACATATAAGATTGATTGCATGAAGAGAATACCAAGTGCAGCAAAGAAACCAATAGACTTGTCATTAATATTCCATCATAGACACTGCACGCTCACGGATACAAGACTCTCCACAAAGAAGTGATAGACCTCAATGTAAAAACCTATTTCATAAGACAACCTCCCTAGACATGATATGACACTAAACTTGACCATAAAAAGTAAAGGATAAAAATAAAGATACCGGGCACTCCCCAAACTTGGAACAAGCTAAGGGAATACCATTACCCATGAAGATTTCACTTTTCATCCTACTTGTTGTTCTTCAAGTCCGCTATTATGCACCGAAGGGTTTTGTTTTCAGCTTCCAGTATGGCAACCTGTACTTTAAGCACACGGAAGTCTTCACAGAATTGGGTAGTGATTCTGTAAGCTTAGGATATAGTAGATGACACAGGTGGAGCTCCTGGTGGAGGGGCAGTTTCTGAAAGGTTTAGGGAAAGATCATGTTGAGGGTTAATAAACCCCACGAGGATGGGGTTGTTGGAGCTGGATCCTCGTGATGAAGGATCTCCTTCTTGCTGGGTGGTGACCATCTTGACTTCCTCTCTCATGAAGCACTCCATCTCCGCTTGTCTTGCGGCTATCTCTTCATTGGTAGCCCATCCGGTGACCTTCCCTTGGTTCATATCCTGCTGGACACGGTGCAGACAACGACCTGTGTAGTCTTCCCCGCTTGAGTCGCAAGAAGACATCTCGAAAAATAGCTTCTTAGCCTGGCAGAAAAAATTTGAAAGAGAAAACGCATGGAAGCGCAAGATAAAAAGTCGGGACAATCCGGGAAAATATATAGGAAAAATTTCTGCATGAAAAGTAAGGTAACAAGCCAAAGTAGGGTCGGAGACGAACTCCGGGTGCTCCAGGCGGCCTCCTGGTGTGGCCAGGGGCTAGCCCGCGCCAGCAGGTCGCCTGGGTGCCCTGGAGCTCTGCTTCGGCTCGGAATTTTCCTAATTTTGCAAAAACACATAATACGAAACTTTTATTGATGCTCGCGAAGTTTCCTTACCGTATTTCATACCTTTTCTTATTCTGCTTCTGACGGTGTCTGATACAGTGTTGCAATATGTTCTTCGTGAGTGACTACGTGTATCACATCCACCTCTACATTGATGTGGTATCCAGTCATGTAATGCTTGAGTCTTTGCCCATTCACAACATGTGGTTTTGTGCCTTCAAAATTATTAATCTTGATTGCACCGGAATGGTAGACTTCTTTGATATGGTATGGTCTTCCCACTTGGAAAATAATTTACCTGGAGAAAACCTGAAACGAGATCTATAAAACGAAACTTTGTCACCAACATTAAATTCACGTTTCAAAATTCTCTTGTCATGCCACTTCTTTACCTTTTCTTTGAACATTTTTGCGCTCTCGTAAGCTTCACTTCTCCACTCATCTAGAGAAGTCAAGTTCATGAGACGCTATTCACCAGCAAGATTTGGATCAACATTAAGCTCTCTAACAGCCCAGAAAGTTGTGTGCTCTAACTCTAGAGGTAGATGGCATGCCTTGCCATAAACCATCTTATACGGAGACATCTCCATGGGATTTTTGTAAGCAGTTCTATACACCCACAAGGCATCTCCTAGCTTATTGGACCAGTCCTTTCTAGAACTGTTCACTATCTTTTGCAAGATCAACTTGATATCTCTATTTGTGAGCTCAACTTGCCCACTTGTTTGAGGGTGGTAAGGTGAAGCAATTCTATGATTAACATCATATTTGGCTAGAGCTTTTCTAAAAGCACCGTGTGTAAAATGTGATCCTCTGTCGGTCATGAGGTACCTATGTACACCAAACCTAGGGAAGATTACATCCTTGAGCATTTCAAAGATGTCTTGTGATCAGCACTTTCGGTGGGGATTGCTTCAACCCACTTGGTCACATAATCTACAGCTACTAAGATGTGAGTGTACTTGTGTGAAGGAGGGAAAGGACCCATAAAATCAAAACACCATCAATCAAAAGGTTCAATGACTAGCAAATAATTCATAGGCATCTCATTCCTCCTACTAATATTACCAACTCTGTGGCACTTATCACAGGATAAAACATAATTTCTAGCATCTTTAAAGAGAGTAGGCCAATAAAAACCTGATTGGAGAACCTTGTGTGCAGTTCTCTCACCGGCATGATGCCCTCCATAAGGACTGCTATGGCATTGTCTCAAGATATCCTTCTGCTCATGCTCCGGTATGCATCTCCTCACAGTTCCATCTACACCTTCTCTAAAAAGATGTGGGTCATCCCAAAAGTAATACCTCAAGTCGTGGAAGAACTTCTTCCGCTGCTAGAATGTTAAACCTGGAGAAAAAAACTTTGCAACAATAAAGTTTGCATAATCTGCGTACCATGGATTTGAATTAGATTTCACATGTAAAACAACTAACTGTTTGTCAGGAAAACTATCATTGACTGGAATGGGATCGTGTGGTATGTCCTCCATCCTAGAAAGGTTGTCTGCTCCTTTCCTATCAACAATCTGCAAATCAAATTCTTGAAGAAGAAGGACCCATCTGATAAGCCTTGGTTCAGCATCCTTCTTTTCCATAAGATACTTAATATCAGCATGATCAGCATGAATAATGACTTTAGAATCAACAATGTAAGGTCTAAACTTATCACAAACAAACACTACCGCTAAAAATTCTTTCTCAGTAGTAGCGTAATTCTTTTGAGCAGTGTCGAGGGTTTTGCTAGCATTATGGATAACATTCAATTTCTTATCAACCCCTTTTCCTAACACAACTCCAACAGCAAAATCACTAGCATCACACATGATATCAAAAGGCAAATTCCAATCAGGTGGTTGGACTATAGGGGCGGTTATCAAGCCATTCTTAAGAACTTTGAAGGCTTCCTTAGAATCTTCATCAAACACAAAAGGAATATCCTTCTGGAGAAGATTAGTAAGGGGTTTCAAAGTTTTAGAAAAGTCTTTAATAAATCTCCTATAGAAACCAGCATGACCGAGGAAACTATGAATGTATGTGATGTCTTTTGGATAAGGAGTTCTCTCAATTGCTTCAAGCTTTGCCCTGTCCACCTCGATTCCTTTTTCAGAAATCCTGTGTCTGAGAACAATTCCCTCATTAACCATGAAGTGGCACTTCTCCCAGTTGAGTACCAAGTTTGTATCCTCACATCTCTGCAAAACTTTATTAAGGTTGTGGAGACAATGGTCAAAAGAGGTTCCGTAGATGGAGAAATCGTCCATGAAGACCTCCACAATTTCCTCACAAAAAACATGAAAGATAGCGGACATACACCTTTGAAAAGTAGAAAGAGCATTCCATAAACCAAAAGGCATTTGTCTATAAGCATATGTACCAAAGGGACAAGTAAAAGTGGTCTTCTCTTGATCGGCAGTATTAACATGAATTTGAGAGAAGCCAGAGTACCCATCAATATAGCAAAAGTGAGTGTTTTTGGATAACCTTTCAAGCATTTGGTTGATGAACAGCAGCGGGTAGTGGTCCTTCCTGGTTGCCTTGTTCATCTTCCTGTAATGAATACACATTCTATATCCAATAATAATTCTTTGAGGCATTAGTTCATTCTTATCATTAGGAACCACAGTCGTACCTCCTTTCTTGGGAACACAATGAACTGGACTTACCCACTTACTATCAGCTATAGGGTAGATAATACCTTCGGCTAGGAGCTTGAGGATTTCGGTCCTCACAACATCCTTCATCTTCGGGTTTAACCGTCGTTGATGATCAACAACCGGTTTAGCATCAGGCTCAAGATTGATAGTATGCTGACAACTAGATGGACTAATCCCCTTAAGATCATCAAGGGTGTAACCAATAGCGCCTCGGTGTTTACGAAGGACTTCCAATAATCGCTCTTCTTCATATCCTGAAAGGTTAGAATTGATAATAACAGGATATACTTTCTTTTCATCTAAATAAGCATACTTAAGTGTACTGGGAAGAGGTTTAAGATCAAACACCGGGTCTTCTTTTGGTTTCAATAAAATTCCCAAAGGCTCAACCGGAAGGTTGTGCTTCAGGATACCACGTTGTCTCAAGAATATGTTATCTAGCTCATTCCTTTCCTGCATATGCATATCGTTCTCGTGGTTTTCCATAAATTGCTGCAAAGGATCGTTAGGAGGAATAGCAATGGAAGCAATCTCTTCAATAATTTTGTCATTACTAGGTAGATCAGTACCACGAGTTTGCTTCGAGAATTTAGAAAAGTTAAATTCATATGGCTCACCATTAAATTCAACAGATACTTTTCCTTTCCTACAATCTATAATAGCTCCACAAGTTTTGAGAAAAGGCCTACCAAAGATAATAGGGCAAAAACTATCTTGTACTGAACCAAGTACTAGAAAGTCGGTATGATATTTTACCTTTCCACATAGAACTTCAACATATCGCACAATTCCAATAGGACAGATAGTTTCTTTGTTTGCATGATGAATTGTAACATCAACTTCTTCAATTTCACATGGTAGAATCTCATTCATGATCTCTTGATAAATTGAAAAAGGAATAGCACTAGCACTGGATCCCAAATCACATAGCCCATAATAATTATGATGTCCTATTTTAATAGATGCAACTAGTGTACCTGAAATTGGGCCTTTATTCTTGGTTGTCACAAGGTTAGTGGAAACAGCAAAAAAAATATTGGAATCCTCAATATTACTAGTAACAAGATCCTTGACTAATGCAACTTGAGGATCGACTTTAGTCAGGTCCTCATGATCATCGGTCGTTCTTTCACTTTTATTCAAGATGCCTGTGACAAAAGAATGCTCCCTCATCCTTGCGGGAAAAGGGGGCTTTTCATATTCAACTGCACGCAAGATAGGGTCAACAACATTAATATCAACAGGTAATTCCTTAAACGTTTTATGATGTTGATCCTCCTTCTTCTCAGAAGAGTCAATATGAGAGGCAAAGTCTTTTCAAAAATCAATTAGAAGCTGGGAATCAAGACCAATCTTAGTGCAAAAGGTATTGAAGTAATCAGTTTTCACATAACTCTCAATGTAATCACGTTCATAATTTATAACGGGTTCAATACCTTTATCAATCTCCCAGTCTTTAGTGTTCTTCTAGATCCTTTCAATAAGATCCCACTGAGCTTCAGTGCTTTTGTTGGAGAATGGCCCACTAGAGGAAGCATCAAGCATCTCTTTATCTTGACGAGAAAGCCTTGCATAAAAAATTGTAAGAATAATTTCTTTGGAGAGCTCATGATTGGGACATTTGAGCACTAAGGACTTCAATCTCCCCCAAACTTGAGCGATGCTTTCTCTATCACGAGACCAAAATTTATAAATATAATTCTTGTCTTGATGTATTTCATGAAGAGGATAAAATTTTGCATAAAAGAGAGGCATAAGATCTTGCCAATTTAGTAACTGAGAGTCATCAAGAAGCCTATACCAATACAAAGCCTTATCTTTTAATGATAGAGAGAATAGCTTTCTCATAACAAAATCCATCGATATACCTGCAAGCTTAAATGAGGAGCATAGTTGTGAAAGATATAGCAAGTGTTCACCTGGATGTCTATCTCCTGCATATCGATTAGCCAAAACACAATCAATAATAACAGTTGGTATTTTAAAAGGCACAATTTCAGTAGGTGGGGGAGGCTTCCCCACCACAATAGAGTTGGGGCGGTTCCCCACAAGCAACAAACCAAGAGCAGAGTTGTACATAGGGACAAAATGTGGAAATAGTAAAACAAAAACAGCACGTACAGTGTAATGGTTTCCTTACCAATTTCACTTACCAATAGTGCTACACTCCCCGGCAACGGCGCCAGAAAATGGTCTTGATGACCCACAAGTGTAGGGGATCTATCGTAGCCTTTTCGATAAGTAAGAGTGCCGAACCCAACGAGGAGCAGAAGGTATTGACAAGTGATCTTGAGCAAGGAATAACTCCAAGTACTGAAAGGTAACTTTTTATGGGTTTTCTATTATAAGCAACAAGGAAATAAATGCAAGTAAAGCAAATCGTGTCGAGGTGCAGCAAGTGGCCCAATACTTTTGGACACAAAGGATAAGACGAGGGACTAAACTTATAAAGACTAAGGCGTTCCTGAGGACACACGGGAGAGATAGTCAAGTGCTTTCACCATACTCTGTCTAGTACTATGTTTTGTATTGATAAGTGTTATGTGGGTGGATCTTAACTAGTGCACCATCTAGGCTAACACAAGTACACTCTTATGATTAATCCCTCTTGCAAGCATCCGCAAATACAAGAGATAAATTAAGGCAAAGCCTAACCATAGCAATAAGCTTTTAGGATCCAATACTCCCTCATGCAAAAGTATGTGAACTGGGGTTCAGGTTTCTGTCACTCGGGCGACCCACCATAAGCACTATTTATACACGATGCATTCCCCTTGGTCCTTAAAAAGGCGAAGTGTTATGTAGTCGACGTTCACATAACACCACTAGAAGAATAACATCATAACTTAAATATCAATCAACACATATTACTTCAACATCATATGACTACTATCATCTAGACTTTTCCCATGTCCTCAAGAACTAATGGAACTACTCACAAGACATAAAAGAGATCATGATCATAGGTGATGAAAACATGATTAACAATCTGGTCACAACAATAATTCTCCAACAAAACTCAATAGCATTCACCACAAAAGAGTAATCAACACCGGCAGAGTAGAGGGGGTGAATAGTGCAAGGTACAACTCCGATTGCAATGGTGAAGTAGATGGGATGAAGGTGGAGATGGTGCTGGTGTTCGTGATGATGGTGATGATGATCTCGATGATGCCCGTGACGATGGTGATGACGATGAGGACGATATCCCCTTCCAGGAGGAGCTCTCCCCGGCGGAATCTATCCGCTGGAAAGGTCTTTTCTTCTCGGTAGGTTTCCGTCACGGAACGGCGGCAGAATCGCAAAAACTCTTTTGTTCTCGGAACTTTTAGGTCAAGAGGGACATATAGGCCAAAGGAGAGCACCGGAGGCGGGGCCCATCACCCAGGCGGCCTCCTGGCGCGGCCTAGGGTGCCGCGCCAGCAGGTCGTGTGGGTGACATGTGCCCCCCCCCTCCGGCCCTTCTTTGGCCTGCCTTCGGGACCTATTCGGAAACTTCGTCCCTCAAAATTTCAGCGCAATTGGGGATGTTCTGATATTGCAACTCTTCGTGCATTTTCTCCGCTGAATCCTGTGTCTGCTGTTTCGGCACCGGAAAGTTGTAAAGTGTGTAAAATAAGCTAAAACACTATAAGTACACCATCATAAAGTGAAATATATCAATGAATAGAGACAAATTATGATACAAAATAGTGATGCATTTTGGATGTATCAGAGCGCAAAGAGGGGCCACATACATACCCTAGTGTGGTGACGGATCCGCTACGGCAACGACGGCATCATAGATTACCGTCGACGGTGAAGACTTTGGTGGAGAGGGCGAACGGGAGAAAATCAATGAAGTCCTGGTGACGAGGACACGACAGCAAGGAGGTGTGAGAGGCGAGGTTTGAAGAAGATATTTCAAACGTCGGGTCCGCCGACAATATATACCCCCTATCTGACGGTGACACCGAGTTGAAATTTTTGGTGCCACCGAGTTCCATAACTGCGAGTTGAAAGTGAAACTAGGTGAGGCCAAAAATAATCAATCGGTGGTACCGAGAATGAAAAACCTGATCAACCCTAGGCTTCGGTGGGACCGAGTTTTTGAGGTTGGTCACACAGAGATGGTTTTGGGAGGTTTTCAAAGTCAGCCCTTGTCGAGACGGATCTCCGAGTGCTCCTCACACATAGTGTCCCTAAAGTGCTTGCTCAAATTTTGTGACGTAGCATGAATGTAATTTGAGACAAGAAAGCATAGATAGCTAGATAGAGGTACTTAGGCATTCTTGTATATCCAATTGGACAAATAAAATAGAAAGTCAACTAACAACTGGATATCCTCGAATGAGCAAAATATGCATAGCAACATGCTCACACAATAAGATGTCAAATAAAACATGGTGAACATGTACAAACCCTCTAGTATCTAGAAAGAACTTTTGTGATGGCGAAGTCATCTATATATGCGTATATTGACTTAGGAGCCAAGAAAGAATACTTGATCATAGGTCTTAATCATCGTTTAAGAACAAGTGGGGTTACCACTTTTACATAAAGCTTTCAATGTGTTCACTTCTTTAAGAAATGCTTATACTCAAGTCTTAGAGTAAAGATCCCCCTTGATGTGGCATCCCCCCTAAGAGCGATAAACTAACCTTGGCTTTTTTCATAGAAGACTTCATGTAGGTGTAGTAGTGGTGGATGCTCATTGTTGATGAAGATCATCTTGATTTGGGAGCAATCCTTGTTGTTTCTTACTCTTCTCACCTACATGGGTTAGTCCCAAAGCACAAGGAACATATGCAAGGATATCTATGGACATGGAATGAAATGCATGTGATATGGTGTCCAAAGATGCATTAATTACCTTGTCCCTTGCTTACCTTTGAGGGAATGTGTGACTCCTTGAACTAATGCATATGGTTGCACTTGATTTCATATAGTTCTTGTCAAAATCAATAAGAATGAATTTCTTTGGTAGAGTCACCCCTCAAGAACTTCTCTAATTCTTATTCTTGGGGACCCACATCAACTTGATGGGGTTCCCTGGAGTTGTGGTGGCACTAGATGAAGACAGCTAGTGGTGTCCTTGGCAATACACTTGACCTTAGCTTGGGGTTCTTCCTCAAATGAGCCAAACTCCTCTTGAAGCTTGCCCTTGCCCTTGTGGTCTTCTGGTAGAAGGTCATCTTGAGAGCTTGTTCCCTTGGGAGAGTAGGATCATACTTCTCCTTTTGAGGAACAAATTTTGGGACAGGATATGTACCTTCATGCCATTCAACTATGTTGGCATTGAAGTAGCCAACACCTTGCTTCTTCTGATGTCCTCCTTGCTTGCGCACAATTTCCTCGAAATGCTTACTTCCGGCAACACTCTTGAAGACACCTCTCTCTATAATTCCTATCAATAAATCATTTTCTTGCTCAAGTGTAACTTGGCAAAGAGAATCATTAGTGGAATCAAGAGAGTTACTAGCAACAACGTCATTTGATTTAACTTTAGCATTGTTGTTACTAGATGAAGAAACTTTCATGCCTTTGTTACTAGTGTTCTTAGGTTTAACTTGTGTAACAAAACTAGACAAGAGTAATCGTTTGGCTAGATAAGAAGAACTCTTCTTTCGAAGATCATCATTGATTGCTTTTAGAAACTCATGATCTTGCTTGAAATTTAGCTTCTCGAAGCGTAGCTTCTCATGAGTTCTTGCAAGCTCTCTTTGATCTTCTAAAGTAGTTTCATGAGCTAACTTAAGAGTGTTTAATTCTTTAGTTAGTCGTTCAATCTATTTCTTATCATCATCATTCGACTTATCTTGACTGGCGTGATTATTATCAAGTTCATTTTCAATGTTATCACTAGTCTTATGAAAGAGCAAGTCATCCTGTCCTAACAAGTCATCCTCATCACTACCAAAGTCAAAATACTAGGGGTGTGATACCTTGGGGCCTTTCGCCATGAAGCAGTTTCCAATCCCTTCATTTGGTGAATCAAATAAGTCGTGGGAGTTGGAGGAAATGAGTGCAAGACTGGCAACACCTTCATCTTGACTATAGTCAAAGTCGGAGTGGTAGCTTCTCTCATATTGGTTGTCGGACTTGGAGCCGGATACTCATTCACCAACATGAGCTTGATGTCTTATTCTTGAGATGATCTTGGTGCACTTGTCCTTCTTCTCCGATTCCTTGCCTCTCCGAGAGTGTCTTCATTCATAACAATCTTCTCTACTCCTTCGCTCTGCGGGGTGACTCATCTCTAGATCTTCGTATTCTAGGTGACTCTTCTCTTTGTTTGTGGGGAGTCGATCACTCATTAGAATAGTGTTCAGGCTTTCCACAATTGTAGCCGTTTCTGTCATGACTAGATGAACGCTTCTCATCATATCTAGAGCTTGAGCTTGAGCTTCTCTCTTTGCCTCTATTATTGTAGAACTTGTTGAATTTCCTCACCATGAGTCTTATCTCTTCATTGGTAACAAGGTTGGCATTTGAAGTAGCGGGAGCATCACTTGAAGCTTTGTAAGCACTGCTTGACTTGTTGTGCAACTCATCTTTGTCCTTGAGTAACATTTCATGAGCAACAATCCTTCCAATGACCTCTGTTGGCATCAGATCCTTGTGGTTTTGCATCACCTGGATCAATGTGCAAACGGTATCATATCTTCCATCCATGGCTCTAAGTATCTTCTTGATGATGAATTTGTCGGTCATCTCTTCGCTTCCTAAGACAGAAATCTCATTTGTGATGAGATCTAGCCTAGATTACATCTCAGTGACTCCTTCGCCATCCTTCATCTCGAACTTGTCAAGCTAACTTGGAAGCATATCCAACATAGATTCCATGACAAGTTTAGTACCTTCGAGCATATCAACCAAAGTATCGCAAATTTCCTTTGCATTCTGCGGCTGATGTTGTTGAATTTTTTGGGCACAAGTAGTTGAACAGGATGTCGCAGGCTTGAGCATTGCATTGCAACATCTTCAATTCTTCCGCTATCGCATCACGATCCGGTTTTCTTCCTTCTCTGAATAAATCACCTTGCACACCAACACGAACAACAGCCCAACTGGTCATGTGGTGACAGGGGGCTATCAGTATCTTCCATGCTAGGCGTGTTATCCTCGATACGTGTTTATTCACTATCATTCACGAGATAGGGGCCGGTAATTGGAATTCCTAGTTCCATGCTCAAATCGAAAAGATAATTGCAAACAAAACTCCCCTAGGATTGATGTTCGTATGGACGGTACCGAGGATTTGGCTAGCCGTGAAGTGTGATTGATTGGTGGTGAGGGAGTCAAAACTTTACTTTTCTGTTTGGGAACCGCCTATAGCATGTGTAGCGTGGAAGATGTTGTGAACTCTTAGTCATTGCGTTCACAATGAAAGCATGCCACCCAAAATTATTATCTCTCTTTTCAAAGCTTGAGCTCTGGCACCTCTGCAAATCAATGCTTCCCGCTGCGAAGGGCCTGTCTATTTATGTTCTTGTTGAGTCATCCTCCTCTTATGAAAGCACCAATTAGAGAGCACCTCTGTCATTTTTATGCTTTGCTTTTAACTGTGTTGAGTATGACTGTGACTGGATCTTCTTTGCCATGAATTACAATGTTTAGTCAGCCCTTGGTCTTTGAAGGTGCTCTGCATTTATGTTTTGCGGTCTCAGAAAGAGCTAGCGAGATACCATCTGTTCGTACTGCTTCATGTTGTTTTGATTGAAGTGTTGACATTTGAGGCTAATTATTATTTGCTCGCCAGCTGATTATGCCATTGATATGAGTTTACCGTGAGACCTAGATGTCATTTGCTTATGTGGTTTGCTTGTGATCTTGCTAAAATTTTGGTTGTGAGTTATTGCAACAACAAGATCAAACAGAGTTCGTCAAAGTTTTTCTTTTGTCTCTTTCAGTTTGTCAACTGAATTGCTTGAGGACAAGCAAGGCTTTAAGCTTTGGGGAGTTGATACGTCTCCATCGTATCTACTTTTCCGAACTCTTTTGCCCTTGTTTTGGCTCTAATTTGCATGATTTGAATGGAACTAACTCGGACTAACGCTGTTTTCAGCAGAATTGCCATGGCGTTGTTTTTTTTGCAGAAACGAAAGTTCTCGGAATGACCTGAAAATTTACGAAGAATTTTTCTGGAATTAATGAAAAATACCTGCCCAAAGATCCACCGGAGGAGGTGAGCCAGTGGGCCACACGCCCAGGAGCCGCGGCCACCCACCCTGGCCGCGCCGTGAGGGCTTGTGGGGCCCACGAGGCTCCACCGCCTCCAATATCAGCTCTATATATTCCGTTTCGCCCGGAAAAAAATCAAAGAGAAGGATTCATCGCGTTTTACGATACGGAGACGCTGCCACCTCCTGTTCTTCATCTGGAGGGCAGATCTGGAGTCCGTTCTAGGCTCCGGAGAGGGGAATCGTCGCCATCGTCATCATCAACCTTCCTCCATCACCAATTCCATGATGCTCTCCACCGTTCGTGAGTAATCTCATCGTAGGCTTGCTGGACGGTGATGAGTTGGATGAGATCTATCATGTAATCGAGTTAGTTTTGACGGGGATTGATCCCTAGTATCCACTATGTTCTGAGATTGATGTTGCTACTACTTTGCCATGCTTAATGCTTGTCACTAGGGCCCGAGTGCCATGATTTCAGATCTGAACCTATTATGTTGTCGCCAATATATGTGTGTTTTAGATCCTATCTTGCAAGTTGTAGTCACCTACTATGTGTTATGACCCGGCAACCCCGGAGTGACAATAGCCGGAACCACTCCTGGAGATGACCATAGTATGAGGAGTTCATGTATTCACCACGTGTTAATGCGTTGGTCCGGTTCTTTATTTAAAGGAGAACCTTAATATCCCGTAGTTTCCATTAGGACCCCGCTGCCACGGGAGGGATGGACAATAGATGTCATGCAAGTTATTTTCCCTAAGCACGTATGACTACATACGGAATACATGCCTACATTAGATTGACGAACTGGAGCTAGTTACATATCTCTCCGTGTTATAACTGTTGCATGAGGAATGCCATCCAACACACCATCACCGATCCAATGCCTACGAGTTTGTCCCACTGGTCCTGCTACGTTACTTTGCTGCTACTGTTGTTACTTGCTGCTGATGTTACTTGCTGCTGCTGTCACTACTGCTGTTACCTTGCCACTTTTGTTACTTGTTACTTTGCTGTTACCTACTGCAAGAATTTTTCTGGCGCCGTTAAGTCAGGAATAGTCTCCCGTCAACAGACTTTTTCTGGCACCGTTGCTATCATACCACCTTGCTACTGATACTTTGCTGCAGACACTAAATCTTTCAGGTGTGGTTGAATTGACAACTCAACTGCTAATACTTGAGAATATTCTTTCACTTCCCCTTGAGTCGAATCAATAAATTTGGGTTGAATACTCTACCCTCGAAAATTGATGCGATCCCACACGCTTGTGGGTTATCAGTGCCGAGTGGGGAAAGCTGGTGGCACCGATTTTGCTGTTTCGGCTTGGGACAGAGATATTTGTGGGAGAATGACTAAACATTTTTGGTGGCTATCTCTAAGCACTTAAGCAACCAATTCATCATAATACCTCACCCCCTTTTAATAGTATTGGCTTTCTTATGGACTCAAAACGTAAAAAAAAAATGTAAAATGTAGAGTCCTTTTGCTTGAAGGTTGAGCCAATCCTATTCCTTTCCTTGCATCAAGGGGTTTCTCCTCACAATCCTTTAGCCAATGCATCTTTGAATTTTTTTGAAATATACTTGGATAAGATCATTAGTTCAATGATACATATATTGTGATTAACTACCAAAACCACCTTAGGGAACAATTGTGCTTTCATATATTCAGAAACCCCGAGAGCGAGACCCAAAATAATTTTATTGTTGCTGCAAGCCTGTGTTCTTTCATGATCTCATCTCGAGGCCTTTTCCGTAGTGCTGCTAGATAAGGAATCCATCATGGAGAGCATATTCATCAACCTTGTTGCCTACATGATGATGTGTAAGTAGTTCCTTACAGGACCTATAGGTCCATAGCAGTAGCTAGATCTCTCTCTCTCTCATTTTCCATCGCTCTCTCCCTCTCCCTCCCTCTCTCTCCCTCTCTCCATCTCTCCCTCTCCCTCTCTCCCTCTCTCATTCTCTCCCTCTCTCTCTCCATCTCCATATCTCCCTCCCCCTCTCCCTCTCCCTCTCCCTCCCTCCGTCCCTCCTTCTCTCTCTGTCTCTCTATCTATCTATCTATCTATCTATCTCTTTATCTCTCTCTCCCCTCCCTCCCTCCCTCTATGTCCCTATCCCCCCTCTCTCTCCCTCCCTCCCTCCCTATCTCCTTCCCTCCCTCCCCCTCTCCCTATCTCCCTCTCTCCCTCCCTCCCTTCCTCCCCCTCTCCCTCTCTCTCTCTCTCTCTCATGAAGAATCACAATCATAACTATGCGCTTTTTTATCTATTGCGCAACAATAATTTGTCTACCCATTGTATTACGCTTATGAGAGAGATGCCTCTAATGAACGCTATGGCTAGGGGGTCCACTTTTTCTGTTAAATACCAAAAATACAAATCACTTGGTGTGCTCATTTAATTTTAATTTTATTTTTGTTTACCTATCACTACCAGAATTAATCCTTCCATCACGAGAACAAGGGGATTGGCAACCTTCTTGCCTTTGTTGAGTGTGAGCATTTGCTTTGTGTGTGTGTGTGTGTGTGTGTGTGTGTGTGTGTGTTGATGTTATCTATGTGGTGTCTCATATTGGTTCGGTAACCTTGGTTCTTAGTTAAGGGAAATATATTCTGCTACTATACTACTTCATCCTTTCCACTTTGAGAAAAACCCACCACCTACGCCAAGTAGCAGAAGTCTACTTATATTGCCAAGTCTTTGACATTCATCATAAGAAAGGATAAATTGCATCCATCCTTGAAGAGGGTAGGCCAATGAAAATTAGATTGGAATACCTTGTGTGTAGTACGATCTCCAACATGGTATCCTCTGTATTCACATGGTGTCCTCTCTCCCTCTCCCTTTCCCTCTCCATCTCTCCCTCTCCCTCTTCCTCCCTCCGTCCCTCCCTCTCTCCCTCTCTTTGTGTCTATATATCTATCTATCTATCTATCTATCTCTTTATCTCTCTCCCCTCCCTCCCTCCCTCTATGTCCCTCCCCCCCCCCCTCTCTCCCTCCCTCCTTCTCTATCTCCTTCCCTCCCTCCCCCACTCCATCTCTCCCTCTCTCCCTCCCTCCCTTACTCCCCCTCTCTCCCTCCCTCTCTCTCTCTCTCTCTCTCATGAAGAATCACAATCATAACTATGCGCTTTTTTATCTATTGCCCAACAGTAATTTGTCTACCCATTGTATTACGCTTATGAGAGAGATGCCTCTAATGAACGCTATGGCCACGGGGTCCGCTTTTCCTGTTAAATACCAAAAATACAAATCACTTGTTGTGCTCATTTATTTTTATTTTTATTTTTATTTACCTGTCACTACCAGATTTAATCCTTCCATCACGGGAACAAGGGGATTGGCAACCCTCTTGCCTTTGTTGAGTGTGAGCATTTGTTTGTTTGTGTGTGTGTGTGTGTGTGTGTGTGTGTTGATGGTATCTATGTGGTGTCTCCTATTCGTTCGGTAACCTTGGTTCTTAATTAAGGGAAATATATTCTGTTACTATACTACTTCATCCTTTCCACTTCGAGAAAAACCCACCACCTACGCCAAGTAGCAGAAGTCTACTTATATTGCCAAGTCTTTGACATTCATCATAAGAAAGGATTAATTGCATCCATCCTTGAAGAGGGTAGGCCAATGAAAATTGGATTGTAATACCTTGTGTGTAGTACGATCTCCAACATGGTGTCCTCCGTATTCACAGGAGTGGAACTTACTCAAGATTTGTTCCTGTTCATTCTCAGGTACATAACATATAATCGTATCATCTACTCCTTCTTCATATAGATGTGGGTCATCCCAAAAGTAGCGTCTCAAGTCAAAGAAGATTTATTTTTTCGCTTATGTGTTAAGCTAGGTGGTATATATTTAGCAACAATGTAATCGCATAATTAGCATCAAGGATTATCGTTGGGAGAATGATTAATAACAGTCAATTGCTCATCAGGAAAGTTATCCTTAACCGGTATTGGGTCATTAAGAATATTTTTTATCCTAGGCAAATTATCAGCTAAAAGATTCTCAGCTCCCTTCCTATATGCACATCAAACTATTGTAACAAACGAACCCACCTAATTAACTGAGGCTTAACATCTTTCATATCCATAAAAGATATTTAATAACATTATGATCCATGTGAATAATCACTTTAGAACAAACAATATAAGGGCTAAACTTATCACATGCAAGCATAATAGTTAAAAACTCGTTCTCGGTAATAGTGTAAGGAACTATCCGGGATCTTACTAGCATAATGAACAACACTAAATTTCTTATCAATTCCTTGACCAAGAACAGCCCCTACAGCATAATCACTAGCATCACACATAATATCAAAGGGTAAATTTCAAAACGGTCGTTGAACAAGAGGAGCAGTAATCAAAAGTGTTCTTAAGTATTCCAAAGCCTTCTACATAATCATCATAAAAACAAAAGGAACATCCTTTTGCATAAATCAGTAAGAGGTCTAGAGATCTTACCAAGTCCTTAATAAACCTTCTACAGAAACCAACATGGCCAAGAAAACTTCTTATACCTTTGATATCTTTGGGATAATGCATCTTTCTAATAGCATCTACCTTAGCTTTATCTACCTTAATGACTCTTTGAGAAATTTTATGACCAAGGACAATATCGTCTTTTACCATGAAGAGGTACTTCTCCCAATTCAATACAAGGCTAGTCTCTTCACATCTCCGCAAAACTATATCAAGATTATGCAAACAGCCGAAAGAAGTCCCATAGATTGAGAAATCATCCATAAAAAATTCAAAAAAATTCTCACAAGAATCAGTGAATATAACAGTCATGCGTGTTTGAAAGATAGCAGGCGCATTGCATAAACCAAATAGCATACATCTAACATGCAAATTATGTGTAAGAATGGGCTATTGCCTAAAGAATATTGCATTCGTCACATTTCTTTCTTTCATATGCGTGTTATTCTCGTTATCAAGCAAATATTGTTCTAAACGGTCAGTGGGGGTGCAGCAACAGAAGGAAGACTAACAAAAACATATTCAGTGGGTAATTTTTTATCCTAATGTTGTTTGCTGAACTTATAGAAAAAAAATAAACCCATGAGATTTGTCCTCGGACTTAACTTTAACCTTTTGTTTAGCACAATCAACTTCAGCTCCAACAGTTAAAGAAAGGTCTATCAAATATAATGAAACAAAAATTATCTTGTTCACATCCAAGTACTATGAAATCGGTAGGATATTTGATCTTACCACTCAAGAGTTCAACATCCTTCACAATTCCAAGAGGAGAAATAATATTCCTAGTTGCAACCTTAAATGTCATCTCTGGATTATAAGACGTTTTGGATATTCTGATATAGACTACATAAGGAAGGACTGGAACTAGTGAACAATCGCGTCTACATACATGCTACTCGGAAAAAGGTAAATCTTATAAATTCAAAAAGAATGGAGTAATTTGGAACAAAGGAAACAATAATGTCTTGTCGCACTAGGTACTGCTGTACATAGTTGTTCACCGGGCTGGACCGACCTGCGCCCGTGTTTAGTGCCCAACGCGCTCTAGCCTCTACTCTAGCCTAGCAACAGCATCACCAACCCAAGTGTCAAGAGACTATGCGACACACGGCACTTGAGACCCCTCTCGCACACACAAAGAAAGACTGTCGATGCAACACACGGCATTCCGCCTGGCCTGGCCTGGCTTATACCCCGGGGGATCAGATTCAGATGCCCCCTCTCCCGTATTCAAAAGGCACGCACGCACGCACGCAGGCTAATCTTTTTCGGCCGAAATGTGTACGCCAGTAATAGTCACACGTATTAGATAGAATTATCCAAGTAGTATATCTTCCGAAATAAATGCGTGCAATACGGCGAGATAGGACGGCAGAGGGAAACAGAATCCCAACTAAATAAGCCCTAAAATATTCGAGATCGGCGCAAAACAGGAAATAAACATACGCTATACGGCCGAAACAATAAACGTGGAGGATTAATCGCGGGATCTTTTTCCTGGGGATACCGCACTGTGCGACATTTATGGGCGAAGATTTTCGGTATTGCCCGTGGAAAGATAAACGGAATGCATACGGAAAAGCGAGAGCGGCGGATGGCAACAAAAGGGAGCAGCCCGCGCCCCGCGCCTCTTATACGCACGCGCCCCCGCCCCCTCCCGGACACACACACACACAGCGCAGGGCACGGGCAGATCGAGGCAGGCACGGGCGCCGTAGCCGAGACGAGGAACCCCAACGGGCCAAGCACCACCGCCACCAACCCTAGCTAGCCTCCTCCACCGCCAGCCAGCCACCATGCAGCAGCAGCAGTGTCCAGCCACCGCGCTCTGACGGCCGCCGTGGTGGTCTAACGAGCGAGTGAGGGAGCGTTTTGTTTCTTGGTTGTACAGGGTAGGGTGTGTAGATAGATAGATAGAGGAGTGATATATGGGCGTGAGCCTGCTCAGGAAGCAGCACTCGTCGGCGGCGGGGGGGTCGAGCGGCGGCCCGACGATGCCGCCCAAGGGGTGCATGGCGGTGCGGGTGGTGGGGCCGGGCGGGCGCGCGGAGGAGGAGGAGAGGTTCGTGGTGCCGGTGGGCTACCTCAAGCACCCGCTCTTCGTGGGCCTCCTCAAGGAGGCCGAGGAGGAGTACGGCTTCCAGCAGCAGGGCGCCATCACCATCCCCTGCGGCGTCGACAACTTCCGCCGCGTCCAGGCCGTCATCGACAGCCACACCCACAGGCACGGCGGCTCCGCCGGCCTCCTCTCCGCCGGCCACCAGCACCACGGCTCCTCCTCGGGCCACCTCCACTTCCACCTCGCCGCCTGCTTCAGGGCGTGAGATCCGTCTCACCCCACCCCCGCCGGATGGACGCAATCTCCGGCCCCGTGTTCGTCGCCTCAGGGAGGCTCCGTTGTTAATTAGAGTTTAGACGGTCAGGTCAGGTATGTGGTGATCCAAGGATCATGCGTGGGTTGAGTACTCCTACTAGCTAGCTAGCCTTCGTTCGTTCGGGTCTGCATGCGCGCGTGATGGATCATCTCCGGATTGGATTTCCGTTCCAGCTTGTGGTGATCGATGATCCATCGATGATGATGAAAATCCAAGATATTTCAGTGCTTATAATTAATAGATTAACCAGATGTTCTCTTGTCCCTTTCCTCTTGCGAATTGCCTTTGGCTTTCACGCTGTGTGGTTGGTAGTATTCTCTTTCCAGAGAAGAATCTTTCATTGGGGCCTTGTTCATCATGATTCATCCATACGCACGTACGCCGGGGCCAAGAATTAATGAACAAACGTTTGCACAACATTTTTTAAGTGGTTTCCTTTTTTTGCGAAATAACATTTTAAGTGGTTTCCTTTTTTTTGCAAAATAACATTTTAAGTGGTTTCTTTCTTTTTTGTGAAATAATATTTTTTAACAGAGTACAATCGAAGTCGTTCACATACACGAGCGTACATTCACCCCTATAAACGCACGTACAATCTACCCCTATGAGCAACTTCGAGAGACTAAGCCGGCACAAACACCAACGTCAAGTTTGAGACTTGAACTCTGATGGACGAGGGATACAACAGTCCTCCTAACCATCCAACCATAGATTGATTTGCGCGAAATAACATTTTAAGTGGTTTCACGAAGCGAATACTCCCAAGTTTAGACACAATTAACTACAGCTGGGAAGGGAAAAAACAAAGAACTCCTTTAGAAGAAAAAAACAAATGCAAGTGTAGAGCTAGCATGCAAATTCAGGCTCTATTTTCTTTCTTTCTTTTGGGGAGCTCTACCTTTCTTTTGTCCCATCTACTGTCTGTTTGCTACATTAATTTTCCCCAATCAAGCAAGGGACTAGTGCTGGATGTTAGTGGAGTACCATGTAAACATTCACACATAATGTACTCATCATTATTCTCTACTCCACTCCACTAATCAACAAATTAAGTGTACGCCACTCATATATGGTACCTACGTGTCCACCTTGGGAATATCGAGGCACCTGTGCGCCGTTGAGAGCTTCTTGTGGCAGAGGAGAAGGTGATGTCTATCTGAAAGGAAAGGGCGGCGCCGCAGTGGAAAGGATGGATGGAGTGAGACAAAACTTCTTAGGCCAGAAGGACAGGCTGACACGCAGTACGAGAAGGCAGGATCGTACTGACCCCCATGCAGATAGACAAAACTTCCTAGGTCAGATGTTTTCTTTTTCTGCTTCTTGTTGGTGTAAACCAACCTTCATGGATAAAACCAATGATCCCAGATTGATCATACCAGAAGAAAAAGGAAAGGAAAGGAAAAGATAAGGAGTATATAATGGACGAAAATTAACTATTATTTTCCTAAAAAGTTAATGATCTCCAGCGGACCAACCTGGAGTTGGATGAAGAGGAGGGGGCGGTGCCGGAGGAGGAGACCGGCAAAAAAGCAAAGAGCAAGCAGGAGTAGCACTAAAGGGGAGGAATAAACTAGTATAGATCCCCTTGATGAATAAAAATGATGCCCTAAAGCAATCAAAAAAGATAAAGTTAATGAAAAAACGATGAAAATATTTGATCCCTCTTTCTAAGAAGTGAATAGCCCCCCACCCCCACCCCCACCCCCTTCAATTGGGAGTCCAGGGGTGATGGGGGAGGAGAAGGCGGAAGGGTAAAACATAAGCATGAGCACGAATAAAATGGAGGGCCGAAGTAGGGGAAGGAAGCTTACCGTTGAATTCAACACCCTTGAAATCTCATCGACGAAGGGATGATAATTGTTGTCCTGCCTCAGTGCCTTCCTGCTTACGGTGGCGGTGGATGACGGGCCATGGGGTAGCGGCGATTGGAGACCCAACAATTAAGCGAGAAGAGGAGGAATCACCGATAAAAGGATGCTGCCATGGCGAGGTAGGCTAGAAAGAAAGAGTGCGGAGATGGGAGGAGCTAAAAAGAAGTGGAAGAGGAAGAGGAGCCCTTTATTTATAGTTATTTATGTGTGTTTGCGTGTGTGATAGATAACCGGACACGAGTCGACATCGGCGGTTGGTAGGTGTCGGGGGAACGAAGGCGGTGGGAATGAAGGTGCCACGCACGCCATATATGTGTAATTTGCATGTGTGTAGGTTTGACAGATGGTCATACGATAATGATAGATGATGGGTGGTACGAGAGCAATGGTGGTGGATCGGATTATGAATCGAGATGGGAGGAGCCAACGATAAAGGGAAGGCCACAATAGGTTGGGGAGTAAAACAAAGGAGAAAAAAAGTAATGCACACTATGTTTGTATGTTTAATACACATTCGAGTTAACATTAGCGGCAAGGTTGGTTGCGAAAGAAAAGTGCGGAGAAGCAAAAAAGGAAGTCGAGGAAAAAAAAGGATGTGGCCTAGACATGCCTTGCATTTGTAATTGTTAGCATATAAATGTTGTTTGATAGATAACCAAACTTGACACGACCTCGGCCACAACGTAGATTGGAGTGAACAGAGTGAAATAAAAGATAAAGTGGGGAAAGGTAGGGGCTAGCGCGCCCTATTTCTATGGCTTTTTTGTATACATTTACATGTTTGTCGAATAGTCATATATCTCGCATGTACCCATTAGAAATAATTTTGGTGAATTCACTGTTCACTTAGATCTTCCTTAAGTCCTAAAGATTTTAAAATTCGTTATGGAGGTTTCAGAGAATATTGACTATGATGTGATATTTTGTTTATGTATTGCGAAATGCTTAAATATTTACTTTGAAGGCCTAAAAATGTATGGCCCTTGACGTTAGATCTATGGATCTTGGCGTAGAGTCAAACTAGAGGCTAATGTGTGCTTCGTCACGCCATTCTTCACTCATGGGATCAACTCTCTCTAGCGGGTTTGTGGTCGATTATTTTGTTTTGGTTTTAGCTACATTAACTTGGGTTTTAGTTGTGTTTTGGCAGTGTTTTTGTATTAGTTTATCATGTTGGGTTGTTGTTGGAGACGATTTTTGTTTTGAGAGGAGAGTGGATTTGTTAGGTGTTTGTTTGTTGAGTCATTGCACATTTTGAGCCGATGATGTCTGTGTGGACCCATGGAAGCTCTTATTCCACGTTGAAACCGTGGAAGTGTTGTTATAGTGCAGGCCAGCCCATGAAGCTCTTTCTCCCTTATCTCGGCCCGTGCTTTGATGTTTGCTTGGCATCATATTTATCTTGAAGCTTTGTCCACAACTCATGAGCATACCTACAAATCTTGGACATCATATTTATCTTGAAGCTTTGTCCACAACTCATGAGCATCCCAAAACGGCATGAGTATAAATATAACTACATTTCTCAAAGCATCGAAAAGCACATCAAAATCTTGAGCATTGATATAAGAGTTTTTCTCATCCTCTAAAGATATGTATTGAGAATCCTTTGGAGGAGAAAACCCCATATCTACAATTCTCTCTAAATTTGGGTCCATGACCCTAAAGAGATTAAGCATGTGAATTACGCAAACATCAAAATTTGTGCCATCAAAACAAAGAGTGTCACAGAATCCTAATCCCCTAGTTGACATCCTTACTCTCTAGGTGGTAAAACCTAATAATGAGAGACCTAGCTATGATACCAATTGAAAGGACGTGGATGTCGCCTAGAGGGGGTGAATAGGCGCTTTAAAATAATTGTGGTTTAGGCTTGAACAAATGCAGAATAAAACTAACGTTTAATTAATCAAGCGAAAAAACTAAGAAAACTAGGCTCACCTATGTGCACCAACAACTTATGCTAAGCAAGATAACCAACTAAGTGATAGTAAGATATATAACAAGAAACAATATGGCTATCACAAAGTAAAGTGCATAAGTAAAGGGCTCGGGTAAGAGATAATCGAGGCACATGGAGACGATGATGTATCCCGAAGTTCACACCCTTGCGGATGCTAATCTCTGTTTGGAGCGGTGTGGAGGCACAATGCTCCCCAAGAAGGAACTAGGGCCACCGTAATCGCCTCACGCCCTCGCATAATGCAATATGTCTTGATTCCACTAAGGGACCCTTGAGGGCGGTCATCGAACCCGTACAAACAAGGTTGGGGAAATCTCCACGACTTAATTAGAGGCTCCAAACAACACCTCAAAGCTTCACCACAACACCACAATGGATTGTGGCTCCAAGGTGACCTCAATTGCTCAGGGCAATCTCCACAAACTAATTGGAGACCCCGACGCTTGCCTGGAGCTTTACACAACAATGATTGAGCTCCGAGGCACCACCAACCGTCTAGGGCGCCAAAGCACCCAAGAGAAACAAGCTCTAGGGTGCCGAAACACCCAAGAGTTATAAGCTTCTCAAACTTCACTTCCACGTATCACCATGGAGAATTCAAACCTATGCACCAAATGCAATGGCAAGGGCACACAGAGTGCCCAAGTACTTCTCATCAAAATCCCACCACAAAAACTGATGCTATGGAAGAAAATGACATGAAGAACGAAGAAGAACACGAAGAACTCCAAGATCTAGATCCAAGTGGTTCCCCTCACAAAGAGGATAAAGTGATTTGTGGATCTAGAACTCCTCTCTCTATTTTCCCTCAAGAACTAGCAAGAATCATAGGAGGGATCGCGAGTTACAAGCTCGAAGAAGTTCAACAATGAGGGGAGAACACAAGCTCAAAGTTTAGGGACCATTGAGGAAGAATGCCCCCTTAAATAGGCATCCCAAAATCCAACTATTTTGCCCACAAGTCGTGTACAAGCGGTACTACCGCTTGGGGGAGTGGTACTACCGCTTAGCATAGTCAAAACATCCCAACGAGATAGAGACACATGAGTGGTAGTTATGCAAGAGAGATAGTGCTTCTCGAGGGAGAGGTAGTACAACTTGAGAGGTACTACCGCTCTCTACTACCCCTCTACTATTGCTCAAGCAGATTGGGCACCAGAAGCATAAAATAAGCGGAAGTGGAAGCGGTAATGGTCAGTGGAAGTACCCATTAATAGGTACTACCGCTCGCGGGATAGGTACTACCTCTCTCTACTACCACTTAAAGGAGTACTTCATCCCAAGCAAAACCGAAACTACCATAACTTTCGCTTACGAACTCCGAAATGAGCAAACTCAAGCTTGTTGGATAGATAACGACAAGTACTATCAAGAAATGGAGAATAAATGCCAATAGGATAAGGAAGATGACCTTTGCAAGAATTATCCATCAAAATCTCCAACACCGAAAAACAATTATGATACATACGAAAACCATTTTTGATGAACTTGAGCTTATCACGATGAAGACCATAAGCTCCAGAACACCCAAAGCGAAAAGCCAACTAGAACCAAGAAAGACGATGCAAGGATGCAAATGGTTTTAGCTCTCAACGGACTATACAATCAACCTACTCACTTGAGAGCCCCTCTTGATAGTACGTCAATCGATTCTATAACCCGGTCTCCCAACTACCACCATGAGACCGATAAAATAGAAAACCTATCAAGGGCAAACCTATACCTTGCATATAGTCCACTTGAGCTAGATGATGATGAACTTGACTTCGTCAAGACGGACCACCTTTATTGATTGCATTGGCTTGATGAAGACTTAATTGATTGCTCTCCCATACTCCACTATGGGTGAGCCACTCTTCGGCACATCTTCACAAGTCCATTGTCACCACAATGGATGGCAAGCTTCAAGCATGATCTCTTCGTAATGCTCCAATTAAACTTACACACCGCAATATTAATGACGATCACCACTTGATGTCATCTTTCATGCGTTGTATGAGATCTTCCTCTTAACGCAAGCCCATGGACACATACCTAACCCCACATAGAACCCTCCCGTAGATTATGGGTTAGTACACAAAACGTAATGGACAAAGCTTACCATACTATGGGATCACTTGATCCCATTTGGTACATCTTGTATGCTTTGTGTGTTGATCAACTTGATTCACTCTTTGTCTTAGTCTTGATCAAGCTTGTATCTTATCTTCTCAATGACCAATATTAGGATAAAACCTTGAATACCACCTTGGTCACCATATAAACTCCTTGAAACCAACAAATGGAATTCAAGAAGTGCTTGTGAACAAATCCTTCGAATATAACTCAAGGAAACCATTAGTCCATAGGGATTGTCATCAATTACCAAAACCACGCATGGAGAAATGTGCTCTTACAACTAGGCTTCTATCGCCCCGAGCACCCTCCATGACATTGTGGAAATATAGCTCGGGTGCCTATGCTCCTTTCCATGCGGGGGAGGTGCAGTGGCCATCTCGATGGGCTTCAACCTTGTCCAGTGCATCATAGTCCTTGTGAATGCCATACGAGATCCCTATGTGTAGACGGAGCACTTCAAGATGGCAATCTGGGGTGTGGCGGCAATCAGTTTCTGCACCAGACCAAAGTAGTTGCTCGACAACGGCTCTGTAGGCCATAGCCTGACGCTGAGATCCTTCATGGCTGCCTCTGCCATCCGATGCAACTCCATCAACTATTTCAGCTGATCGGAGACAAGGAGAGGTCGCTCCGGGGCTTGGAATTGCGCCCAGAACATCCTTTGCTCGGTATCCCCCTCCTGGGATGCATAATGCCTCGAGGCATTGGCCGCACTCTTTGGGAGGTCCACAAACACGCTCGGAGAATGCCATACTTGGGTAAGCAATGCAAACTTTTTTCCGCCAAAGACACACTACAGTAAGTATCTCTTACCATCCGCAATTTGCTTGATTTGGTGGATATCCTTCTAATGACTATGTGCCTCCTTCTGTGCCTCCTGAAGCGTTGTCGTTGTAGAGGACAGCTCGGAAGCTTGTTACTCATTCTTCTTCTCAAGGACCTCACATTTAGTGATGGAATCCTTCAGATCTTGCTACACTTAAGTGACTCTGCCTCGAGCTTGTCACTAGCACACCTCGCCAACAATAGTTTGGCAGCCGCCTGATTGATTGTCGCCTTCTGTTCGGCACCCACTTGCCTTGCTTTGTTCAACTCGACCTAGAGTTTCTTGACCTCCACGGCAGCAGCTACAGTCGTCATGTAAATAATTCGCACTTAAGGATACAAATAAAAATACCTCACTTTAATGAGAAAATTAATGCTAGTAGTCTAGTTCAGACTATGCGTCATCAAATCGCTTGTTAAGAAGGTCGAGTTCTTCATCAGAGCTATTAAGCTTCTGATTCATTTCTACCAACTCCACGGAGTTGAGGGCTGCTACCGAAGACAAGGCATGCATAAATACCTGTCAAACTCCTAAGTAAACAGATTTTTTGAATCCTCTGCTAGGTCATTTTTATCATCTTACCAGAGTCTTAGGTCTACGACTCATTTTTTAAATTATGTGGGTGTGTTTTCCACACTTCTTCGGCCCCCGCATGACTTTTTCAAACTCACACATGGTTCAGGGGCTACTAAATATGGGGATTGTGTATAAACCCATAGAATACAATTACTTTGCAAGAAAGAGATTGTGAATTACCTTGAATCCTGTCAACAGGTCATCGGAAGCCTCCTTCAATCCATTATCAACGGATCAAATACTTTTTAGAACTGCACTCAGTAGAGTGCGGTGTTCTTCAAGGATGGAGGAGTCATTTAGACCCTCCTCCATCAAGGTCGGCCACCCGGTTTGGGGTTGTTCTGTTGTAGACGACTCCGGGTGCGGCATTGCAGTTTCTCCTCTCACAGAAGCTGGTACGGATGGTTCCGGAGGTTGCGAGGTCTCTGGAATTGTCTTTGGAGAAAACCCAGATTGTTCGGGCTCTCCCTCTTTGCTTGCTAGGAGGGATTCGTCCTCCGTGTCTTCGGCAATCGAGGTGTTATCCATGGGCATGATGTCATCACCCCAACCCTGGTTTCCATCTCCAAGGGGTTCTCTCATGACACTACCTCCCCGATCTCCTCAATGACTGGGGGAGGCGTGTTGCGTGAGGCGGTTCCGCTCTCTGCCGGTTTGGCTGCTAAGGAATCCCCCTCCAAAATTCGATCGGTGGGAAAATCGTCGGGCGTGCTACAATACGGAAAGAAAGCCTATCATTAGTAAGAGAATCTCAATGTGCAAAGATGTTCGGGTTTTTGGATCTGTACCTTTGCACTCAGGGTTTCACCGTGAGGTTCCTTCAAGAAACCCTTTCAAAGTCCTCGGATTCCTCGCCATAGTCCAGGACATCGTCGAGCAGGGTCACCTTGGCCCTGCATTGCTTCTTAGGGGCATGGGGAGCTGGATCTCCCTCGACGTCTTTGTACGCCACCCTTTTCTTTGTGTGGGAGCGGCCGTTCTCCTCCCATCCTTATTCCTATTCTCCCTCCAGATGAGAGGGAGAAAGTGTGTCTTCGAACCTGATGTCTGGAGGTCCTTTCGACCGAAGATCCTCTCGGGCCTTCTTCTTCTCCTCCTTCTTTTCTTCCTTCTTCTCAGTGTCGTGTATGGATTTTTGACCAGCCGGGTAGTTGATGTTCTCGGACTTCTCTACCTAGATTTGTGAAGGCAAAGGCAAAGGGGAATAAGAGCCGTGGCAAAAGGGGAGAAACCCGAACACATATAAGGGAATCATACTGGTCCGGGAGGGTTAGTAGTATCAATGTCTATGTCCTCCTCTTTTGTCGGCCAAGTCTTCTACAACTTGAACACAACCTTCCACAACTTCTCATGGGTAATGCGGAAGAGGTTCTGCACACTGGTCGGGTCGCCCGGACTGTAAGACCACATAGGAGAAGCCCGATGTTGACAGGGGAGGAGGCGGTGATGTAGCATGGCTTGAATTACATTAATGAACTCGATTTTCTTTTCCAGCAAGATCGAGATGCACCTTTTCAGTGCATTCACCTGTGCAGCCTCTCCCCGATCAAGGGACTTCTACGTCTAGGAAACTAGTCGGGTGGGAGGACCGGATCTGAATTCACGAGTTGTTGCCCACCCCACACCGTGTGGCTCGGTGATGTACAACCACTCTTTTTGTCAGTGTCGTGGGTATAAGCCTGACAGTAGATGTGTAGGGTACGAATGAGATGGGCAGAGTCCTAGCTACGGCGAGGTTGTATGAGTTCAGGCCCCTCTGCGGTGGAGGTAACAGCCCTACGTCTCAGTGCTCTCGGAGCTTGTTACCGAGTGTGATATGGAGTACAAAGATTAGCTAACCCCTTGACCAGTGGGGGAGGGCGGCTTATATAGAGTGCGCTGGCCTCCACAACGGTTCTGATTCAAGGGTGGAGTAGTGGCGATTGAATGCATACGTTACACGTAACGTATGCTCTAAATGCTAGTAAATGCACCCGGAAACGTACAGCAGTTTCCCTCCAGAGAGGTTACGGCGCACCGAGTGTATCCAGTCGGTAGGCCCGGTGTTCCCCGAATGTTAGTCTCTGACTGGATGATTCTGGGCCTGTTACCGACTGGATGATGGGGGCACCTTAATTCAGTAGGGCATACTTAAGGTCTTGTCCCTTGTGTGGGGTAGTCCTTGGGTAGGACCTGTAGGACAGGCCTATGACCCTACCCTAGGACTATGACCCCATCATTAGTCCCCGAATGGATTGGGGTTGAAACGTCAAAGCAGTGCTCGAGGTTCAGATCCGACTGGACTAGGTTCGGCTTGGGCGTTGCTTGCCTCTATCCATTTTATCTCTCCTGACCAATGATCCGAGTGGAGGTGTTTTGCGAAACAGACTGTCGGGAACCGAGTGCTTTTGCGGCATCTTTTGACGCGACCGGTCAACTGACAGCGGTGGATTTTCCGGGATCTCAAATTTCGGGTTCCGCGCGCTTAGCGGGGACGACGTCAGCGCGCTTGAGTAGCGCCTGACTCCTCGATCCTCGCGCCTTCAACTCCTCCACTCATATCGCCGCGGCTGGTTGGGCAGATAAGATTTCGGGCCCGCTCGCCAGCGACCCAGTCGGTGCTCTATTTAACTCTGGTCGACGAGACCCTTCGGTTACGCTCGCCGAATCCTCTGCTCTTGCCTGCTCCGTCTTCCTCGCCGCCTCCTGCGCTCATACACCCTTCTCTTCCCCTCCTTCTCGAGAGCTCGCCGTCGCCGCCATGACCAAAGGTCAGACCAGCAAGATGGAGGCAAGGAAGAAGAAGAACAAGGCGGCGGCTGCTCAGCGGCGGCAGCGGCCGTTGCCGGCGGGGTGGATCCAGGGAGATTTTCTCCCCTCCACAGTGATGGAGGGGGACCTGCTGGAGCTGGTAGAGCACGGCCAGCTCGTGCATAAGTCCTGGAGGCTGCCGACGGACGACGAGGTCGAGCCGGCGCCACGGGAGGGGGAGCGCGTCTTGCTCCTCAGCCATGTTCACAGAGGTTTCTCTCTGCCTCCGCATCCTTTCTTCAAAGGTATCATGAATCATTTTGGTGCTCAACTCCATCACTTCCCTCCGAATGCCATCGCCCACCTTTCTGCCTTCATTGTTTTGTGCGAGTGCTTTCTCGGTTGCCCCCCCCCATTGGGGTTTATTCAAACATATCTTCTCCACCCGCTCTCAAACCATCAAACGTCTTAGTCAGTCGGATGACAAGACGCATCTCCTCCAGCTCTGCAGGGGTTTAGGGTTTCAGAAGAAGAGTCGGAGTAGCTATCCCGCTCTCCAGTTGAGCAAGTCGGTCAGGAACTGGCAGTCGACGTGGTTCTACTCCCAGGACATAGCATGTCCGAATGCATCGACTGGGCTGCCTCCGTTTAGTCTAGACCGTCCCGCTCCACCCAAACAACTCGCGCTCTCCAAGGCCGAGAAGAACGATATCCAGCCTTTGGTTGAGGCACTCGTGGACGTTGTCAGGAGAGGAGTCACCGGTATAGACCCGCTGGAAGTCTTCATCGGTCGGCGGATCCAGCCTCTGCAGGCTCGGGACCACGCTATGTGGCACTACACAGGGCCCGAGGATTCCACTCGGACCATCGTGGTGGGCATACTCGAGGAGAAGGTGACCTCGTTGGTGCTCCAAATCACGGGTCCTTGTGAGAACCCTAAAGGAGCTCGCCGAGTGGCGCCTTACAGCGCGGACAACCCTCCACCGAATCAGGTGAGTGGCATCAGCCGAGTGCATCGAATCGTCTTTATTCTAGTCGTCTACTTATATCTCCGCGTGATGCTTAATGTTTCCGACTGAAATTCATGCAGGCGTGGACCAACTGGTTCTCCCCCGTCTCGAACGGGAATCCGGAGGAGGAGGAGGAAGAAGGCAGCCAGGAGGGGAGCGTGGAGAGCGCCGAATACGTCTCCGACAGCGGGGAGTCGGAGGAGGAAGACAGCGAGGAGGAGGAAGAGGATGAAGAGCCAGACTCGCCACCACCGCAGCTAGAGCATCGGAGTAAGCGTCGGCATGAGCCTGCCGTCCCTTCAGCTCCTCCTACGTCGTCGAGTGCAACACCTGCTGCCCCGGCGGTACCGAGTGTTCGAGGCACCAAGAGGGCCAGGGACGCAGCCGCTGAACCTGCAGGCCAGTCCTCCAGGGCGCCCAAGCCGAGTGGGCCCAAACCTCGGAAGGCTCTGCCGCGGATGAGGATGGCCATTCCCATCACCTCCACGTAAGTGAATCTAACTTTCGGCTCTTTCTGTTGACCGAGTGAACTCCTGCTTTACAAGTCGAATGGACTTCACTCGACAGGGTTGCCACTTATGCAACCTCGTCGGCCCGTCAAGGGGACGACCCCATAGACACGGACAACGTCGTTTCGTCCCAGCCAGGTATGTTGTGGGAGAGTCGGGTGTCTTATTCCTTTAGACTGCGCCATCCTTTTCTTTTTCTGGGGTGTTATGTTATTTGGCTTGTCAGGGCGATCTGCCTGGACGAGGGTGACCAGGGGAGAGCCGACCCCGTCGTGGAGCCTGTCCTAGAACCTGTCCTTGAGGCCGCTCTTCCTGCTGCCGCCCCTGCCGCCAATGCTCCCCCGACCGAAGTGCCTCTACCGACTGAAGTGCCTCCACCGACTGAACCGGTGCCGGTGGGTGAGGAACCTACTGGGGCGAACCTTGGGATGCCCCAGGAACATCCCACGATTCCCGGTTCGTCGAATGCTGAATTCAGCATTCGGTGTGTCCCAGAGGAGCGGGTGGGGGCGGCCAAGGGGGGCATGATCCAGGCGGAGCTGATGGCCGGAGAAGCCAAGAGGGCTTATGACTCCGTTGCGGCCTTGTACCGGCGGAGCTTGGAGCTGCGCGATGACATCCGAGTAAGTAGTCTAGTAAGTACTTACTTTTCTTCTGTAACCCACTGGGTGTTGTCTGCTGTTTGCAATGGGTTCACTCCGAGTGAACCCAGTGGGTGTAGTCCCCGAGACTTCTGTCGAGTGCTTGCACCGACGGTTGTCTTTATACTTTTGGTGTTTAGTTTAGTTGTGTCCGTAGACAATATGTCCGAGTGCGAGTACTTATTGCAGTCGGAGCGCTCTTGCGGTAAGAGTCTCCGAGAGTAAGTTGCACGCAGGTGGAGTAGTATTAGCCCCTGAGGCGTAGGTGAAAACATGCATCTCAATAGGGCGGGCCTGCTTGAGGTGCATGCCAGTGGGGTCACTCTCAGTGAACCCACTGGGTGTAGTCCCCGAGACCGCTGTCGACTGCTTGCGTCGGCAGGGGTCTGAAGAACTTATACTGTGTATTTAGAAACTTGCTGATTACCCTTTGTTTCGTGGTGTAGAAAACTTGTGAAATGGGAACTGCTTATGAGGCCATGAGGGCGGAGAGGAACCAGTATGCTGGTGAACTGGAAGCTGCAATGCTCGCCATGGCCGGCATGAAGGACGCGTTGGAAGTTCGAGAGAAGTCCTTGGAGGAGGCGCTGGAGGCAAACAGGGCGTTGGTGGCGGAGGTGGAGAGACTGAAGAAACAGAGGACTGAACTGCACAATCAAATGGCTGTTCGGAACAAACGATGGACAGCTCAGGAGAAGTATGTCAACGACTGGGCTGTCCAGATGATGACTCGTCTGGCAGGTAAGTCTTATGCTTTGTCGAGTGGTTGTACCGTGTGACGATCACTCGGTTTTTACTGTCTGTTTGCTCGTTTGGTGCAGATTTTGTGGTGACGCCGAAGCTGAAGCGGCGGCTGTAGAGCGGTCCATGAAGGACAATGTGCCACTCGGCGAGGACGCCAACCGGGATCTGCTCCGGGCGCATATCCGTGTAGGCAAAGTGGGTCCGTTCGTCAGCCGACTGAGAGAAGTCATCGGCCGCATTGAGAAGGAGCTTTGGCCGGAAGACGAGTCGCGGCAGGAGATGGAGACTCTGTTGGGGCGACTGGAGGAGATTCCGGACCGAGTGCAATCCCGGAAGAAATCGGCAGCGCGTTGCGGTGCTGACGTTGCGCTGTCCTTGGTCCGAGTCCATTGCAAGGAGGTGCGGGAAGATAAGCTGAAAGCATTGAAGGTCGCCAACACGAAGAAGCTTCAATTCGAAGACTTCATGGAGACGTTCCTTGAGACTGCCACCCGCATCGCTGATGGAATCGACTTGGACACTTTTGTGGAGCCCTCTAGTCCTGACGCCGGCCCAGGTGACGCGTGATCAAACTTTATCCTCGGTATGCCGAGTGTTTACCTGTAAGATACTGTGGCCACTTCTGTTGGCCGTCATACTTTTAGAGCGGTGCGGGTAATCTGGATCCGCACTGAGTCAGCTATCGTTTTTAGACTTATGTTGTCGGAATGAAAACATTTAGTCTTTTGTTGAAATGTTGTTTCGAGTGGAACACTTAGTGCGTACTCAGAGAAGATTAAGACTTAGGCGATTCTTGGTCACGTCTAAGTCCCCGAGTGGGACTTGTATTGCACACTCGGAGGAGATTAAGACTTAGGCGATTCAGGATCGCAGCTAAGTCGTCGAGTGCGACGTATAGTGCACACTCGGAGGAAGTTAATACTTAGGCGATTCGTGATCACAGCTAAGTCCCCGAGTGCGACGTATAGTGCACACTCGGAGGAGGTTAATACTTAGGCGATTCATGATCGCAGCTAAGTCTCCGAGTGCGACGTATAGTGCACAGTCGGAGGAAGGTTAGTACTTAGGTGATTCTTGATCACATCTAAGTCCTCGAGTGCGACGTATAGTGCACACTCGGAGGAAAGTAGAACTTAGGCGATTCAGGACCGCAGCTAAGTCCCCGAGTGTGACGTATAGTGCATACTCGGAGGTCGTTACTACTTAGGTGAGTCGTGATCACAACTAAGTCCCCGAGTGCGACGTATAGTGCATACTCGGAGGAAGGTTAGTACTTAGGTGATTCTTGATCAAATCTAAGTCCCCGAGTGCGACGTAAAGTGCACACTCGGAGGAAGTTAATACTTAGGCGATTCAGGATCGCAGCTAAGCCTCCGAGTGTGATGTGTAGTGCACACTCGGAGAAAGTTAATACTTAGGCGATGCTGGATCGCAGCTAAGCCCCCGAGTGTGACGTGTAGTGCACACTCGGAGAAAGTTAATACTTAGGCGATGCTGGATCGCAGCTAAGCCCCCGAGTGTGACGTGTAGTGCACACTCGGAGAAAGTTAATACTTAGGCGATGCTGGATCGCAGCTAAGCCCCCGAGTGTGACATGTAGTGCACACTCGGAGAAAGTTAATACTTAGGCGATGCTGGATCGCAGCTAAGCCCCCGAGTGTGACGTATAGTGCACACTCGGAGAAAGTTAATACTTAGGCGATTCTGGATCGCAGCTAAGCCCCCGAGTGTGACGTGTAGTGCACACTCGGAGAAGGTTAATACTTAGGCGATGCTGGATCGCAACTAAGCCCCCGAGTGTGACATGTAGTGCACACTCGGAGAAAGTTAGTACTTAGGTGATGCTGGGTCGCAGCTAAGCCCCCGAGTGTGACGTATAGTGCACACTCGGAGAAAGTTAATACTTAGGCGATTCAGGATCGCAGCTAAGTTTTTTTTTTGTGTGTGAGAACTGTGAATCTGCACAAAACTGAATCTGCTGAATATATTATTTCTTCAAACTTGTTCGTTACACTGCTTCAGTCGACGATCACGTATAAAAACGCTTGAGGAGATCTCCGTTCCATGCGCGCGGCTCGTCTGTCTCCCTCTGAATATTGTAGAGTTTGTATGCTCCGTTGTTCAGCACCTTGGAAATGATGAAAGGCCCCTCCCAGGCCGGAGCCAACTTGTGGGGTCTTTGCTGATCCACTCGGAGCACTAAATCGCCAGCTTGAAATGTGCGACTCCTGACGTGACGTGCGTGAAAGCGTCGCAGATCTTGCTGGTAAATTGTTGAGCGAGTGAGTGCCATCTCGCGCTCCTCCTCTAGAAGATCGACCCCATCTTGCCTTGCTTGTTCCGCTTCGGCTTCGGAGAAGAGTTCGACTCGCGGGGCATTGTGAAGCAGGTCACTCGGAAGGACCGCTTCTGCTCCATAGACGAGGAAGAACGGCGATCGCCCCGTTGATCGGTTTGGAGTGGTGCGGAGGCCCCAAAGTACTGAACGTAACTCGGTGACCCATGCACCAGCAGCATGTCCTACCTCTTGCAAGAGTTGAGGCTTCAAACCTTGAAGGATAAGTCCATTCGCACGCTCAGCTTGTCCATTGGATTGCGGATGTGCTACGGAAGCAAAATCCACTCGGATACCCTGACGCGCACAGAAGCCTTTGAATCATTCCGAGTCAAAGTTTGTCCCATTGTCTGTGATTATGCTGTGAGGCACCCCGAATCTGGAAATGATGTCCCTGACAAACTTGACAGCTGTTGAGGCATCAAGTTTCTTGATGGGCTTGGCTTCTATCCATTTGGTAAATTTGTGGACTGCCACCAACAGATGTGTGTAGCCTCCTTGGCCTGTCTTGAATGGTTCGACTGTGTCTAATCCCCAAACTGCAAATGGCCACACAAGTGGGATTGTCTTTAGCGCAGATGTTGGCTTGTGGGACTTGTTGGAGTAGAACTGACAGCCTTCACATCGGTCGATCATAGCTTTGGCCATCTCGTTAGCCTGCAGCCAGAAGAATCCAGCTCTGAACGCTTTGGCGACGATTGCTCTCGAAGAAGCGTGATGGCCGCAGGTACCCGAGTGGATATCCTCTAGGATCAACTATCCTTCCTTTGGGGAAATGCAACGTTGGAGGATGCCTGAAACACTCTCCTTGTACAATTGACCGTCAATGACAGTGAATGCCTTCGACCTGCGAACTATTTGTCGGGCTTGGACTTCACCTTCTGGAAGTTCCTGTCTCAGGATATATGCCATGATCGGCACAGTCCAATCGGGAATGACTACCAGAATCTCTGTGACTAGATCAACCACAGCACGCACATCGACTTCAGTCGGATCTGTTGCGCTCTTGGGTTGTACTGGTTCTTCCGTGAAGGGATCTTCTTTGACTGAAGGAATATGGAGGTCCTCGAGACAGACATCACTCGGGACTGGTCTCCGAGTGGATCCGAGTTTTGCCAACTCGTCAGCTGCTTGGTTCTTCAGTCTTGGAACATGATGAAGTTCTAGACCCTCAAACTTCTTCTCCAGCTTCCTGACTGCATTGCAGTATGCGTCATGGTGGGGTTTCTTACATCCCACTCTTTCATCACTTGATTGACCACCAAATCCAAATCGCCGTAGACCATCAGGCGACGGACGCCGAGTGATATGGCCATGCGCAATCCGTAGAGGAGAGCTTCATACTCCGCCTCGTTGTTGGAGGAATCAAAGTGTATCTGGAGCACGTATTTGAGCTTGTCGCCTTTGGGTGATATGATCACAACACCAGCGCCGGATCCATTCAACATCTTAGACCCATCGAAGAACATTGTCCAATGAGCCGAGTAGATGTGAGTCGGTTGCTGTTGTTCTACCCATTCTGCTAGAAAGTCAGCCAGGGCTTGAGACTTAATAGCTTTCTTGGCCTCGAACTTGATTTCACAGTACAACATCTCCATTGCCCACTTCGCCACTCGGCCTGACGCGTCTCGATTGTGGAGAATTTCCGACAAAGGAGCATCAGAAACAACAGATACCGAGTGGTCTTGGAAATAATGGGCCACCTTCTTCGCAGTCATATAGATCCCATAGATAAGCTTCTGATAATGGGGATACCTCTGCTTGGAAGGGGTCAGGACTTCGGAGACGTAGTACACTGGCCGCTGAACTTTGTATGCTCTGCCTTCCTCTTCTCGCTCGACTGTAAGAACAGTACTAACGACTTGATTTGTGGCCGCGATATATAGAAGAAGGGGCTCTTTACTGAGCGGAGCAGTAAGAACCGGCTGGGTGGAAAGCAGGACTTTGAGGTCGTCGAATGAGACTTGGGCTTCGTCTGTCCACTCGAAGGTATCTGACTTCTTCATGAGTCGGTACAGAGGAAGTGCTTTTTGGCTGAGTCCACTGATAAACCTGCTCAAAGCCGCTAGGCAACCTGTGAGCCGTTGAACATCGTGTATTCTGACCGGCCTATCCATTCGGACGATGGTCCCGATCTTTTCGGGGTTAACATCGATCCCTCGCTCGGAAACGAAGAAACCGAGTAACTTTCCGCTGGGAACACCGAATGAACATTTGGCTGGGTTTAGCTTGATATCGTACCTACGAAGGTTGGCGAATGTTTCTGCCAAGTCAGTCAGCAGGTCGGAACCTTTGCGTGACTTGACTACGATATCATCCATATATGCCTCCACATTGCGACCGATCTGGTTGAGGAGACATTTTTGGATCATGCGCATAAAGGTAGCTCCTGCATTCTTCAGATCGAAAGGCATAGTGATATAGCAGAAACACCCAAACGGGGTGATGAAGGCTGTTTTCAACTCATCGGGACCATACAGACGGATCTGATGATAACCCAAGTAGGCATCAAGGAACGACAAACGCTCGCATCCCGCAGTCGAATCGACAATTTGATCTATGCGGGGGAGCGGAAAATGGTCTTTCGGGCAGACCTTATTGAGGTGCTTGAAGTCAATGCACATTCGGAATGACTTGTCCTTCTTGGGCACCATGACGACATTGTCGAGCCACTCGGAGTGGTGAACCTCGCGAATGAAGTTGGCAGCCAGCAGCTTGGCCACCTCTTCTCCGATTGCCTTCCTCTTGTGCGCGGCGGACCGACGCAGGCGCTCTCGGACGGGCCGAGCGACGGGATCCACATGCAGTCGGTGCTCAGCCAACTCCCTGGGTACACCCGGCATGTCAGAAGGTTTCCATGCGAAGATGTCCCAGTTCTCACGGAGGAATTGGGTGAGCTCGGCTTCCTATTTAGGATCGAGGGTGGTGGAGATGTTCGTCGGTGCGGCAGACTCGTCCGTCGGGTGGATGCTGATTTTCTTCGTCTCTCCCGCCGACTGGAACGCGGACTCAGAAGCTGGTTTCTTCGAGTGCATCAGGTCGGCAGGGTCGACTGTCTTCTTGTACTCTTCGAGCTCCAGTACAGCCATCTGCTGGTCGGCGATCCTTGATCCCTCTTGCAGACACTCCTCAGCTCGCTTACGGTTGCCGGTGATGGTGATAACGCCTTTTGGACCTGGCATCTTCAACTTCAAGTACACATAGCACGGGCATGCCATGAAACTCACGTACGCCGGGCAGCCCAGAATCGCATGGTAAGCACTCTGGAAATCCACCACCTCGAATGTGAGCTTCTCCTTGCGAAAGTTCTTGTCGGAGCCGAAAGTGACGTCCAACGCGATCTGACCGAGTGATTTGGCCTTCCGCCCGGGGACGACTCCGTGGAACTGCATATGGCTCTCGCTGAGTCTGGACATCGGAATGCCCATTCCCTTGAGGGTGTCGGCGTACATGATGTTCAGTCCGCTACCGCCGTCCATGAGGACTTTGCGCAGTCGGACTCCTTCCACTACTGGGTCGACGACCAGAGCCTGTCTTCCTGGAGTGGGGACATGCGTTGGATGATCCGACTGATCAAAGGTGATCGTAGTCTGAGACCATCTAAGGAACTTGGGAGCAGTCGGAACGGCCATGTTGACCTCTCTGTTCACCAGCTTCAGTCGACTCTTGCTTTCGACGTCAGCAAAAATCATGAGGGTTGCATGGACTTGGGGGAACGGATCCTCCTTATCCTCCTCATCTTGTTCAGGATTCTTCTCACTCGGTTGTCCTTCGCTGAACCCCTGGATCAGGAGACGACACTGCCGAGTGGTATGCTTCGCGTATATGGGATTGCCTTCTTCGTCCATCTTCGTGTGAATTGGACAAGGCTGATCCAGGATAGGATTATTGAACGGCTTCTTCTTGGGGGTAAACTGCGCTTTCCCTTTGCCTTTGAACTTGGCGCTGGTTACAGCTGCAGCTTCTGCTTGCGGTGTGGGCGAAACCTTCTGTTTCTGCTTCCGAGTGTTACCTCCGTCGGTATCACCGACTGTCTTGTGTTTGCCGCTCTGGATGCGGTCTTCTTCCTCGCCATTTGCATAACGAGTAGCTATCTCCATCATCTTGCTCATGGAGATGTCGCCTGTCCGGCTGAACTTTAGGTACAACTCTCTGTACCGTACGCCTGCTTGAATGTGCAGACTGCTTGATGCTCGGTGACGCTCTCCACCGTGTGATAAAGAGTCGTCCATCTCTGGATGAAGTCGCGCAAGGGCTCATTCGGCTTCTGGACACAATGTTGAAGCTCCACAAGGCCTGCAGGGCGTTTGCACGTCCCTTCGAAGGTCCTGGTGAACACTCGGGCAAGATCTGCCCAACTGTAAATGCTTGAGGGGGCTAACTGGTTCAGCCAAGCTCGCGCCGAGCCATCGAGCATCAGAGGGAGGTGCTTCTAGCGACATAGTCGTCCCCTCCTCCGATCTGGACTGCCACTCGATAGTCGTCTAGCCATGTTTCAAGCTTGGATTCCCCCGTAAATTTACCGATTCCCGCCGCCAATCGGAAGTTGGGCGGGATGTCAGCCGAGCGGATGGCTCGACTAAAACACTCGGGGCCGGACACGATGGTCCTGCTGCCACTTGGACGATCCAGATCGTGGCCATCGCGGTGGGCTCGACCCCTGTCGACTCTTCGCTGGGTGATTCGCCCTCTTGCGTCGGGTCTCGGGTCGTAAGCGTCGCCGACTGAACGCCGATCATCATGATGTCGGGACCCATAGGGCCCACCCCGCGGAGGGGTGCGAGAACGGCGGCGATCTTCACGGATCATGGAACGACTGCCTCCCCTGTGGTGCTGATAGGAGCCGGGGCTGTGAACCGACCGATGCGTGTTTGCATGGGCGGAACTGTTGTAGATCCGATTGTGCGACTGGGAGACTGCCGAATTCTGCTGCTGCGCTGTGTGCAACAGAGCACAGATCTGCTCGATTCCTCTTCCTGCCTCTGAATCAGTCGGCTGGAGGGAATCGGCGATCTTGGCTGCCGCAGCCAAGTTGAGGAGAGGTGTGCGTAACAACTCTACGTTGCTCTGCCGGGTGTGCCGACTGGCAGAACGGCGAGGCGGACGGCGTGCACCGGATGCTTCACCGGCTTCGTGCTCGTTCCGGCCAGCCTGACGGGGATCTTCATGGGTGTTGGCCATGTGAACTTCTGCTGCAGGCCCGAGGCCCAGGTACTTGGAAGGGAGCTCAGTCGGAACCGAGCCCGAGCATTGGGGACACGGGGCAACCACAACAGACTCCAGAACCGCCACTTGAGAGGACGCGAACTGACGCGCTCGGGCATGCTGCACCCAACGCTGTAGACGCGGACTGCGAGATTGTTTGCTGCGGCGCGTGACGAAGGTGCAAGTCGGCAATGGAGCCGATTGTTGGAGAAGAAGAACGCCGCGAGCGCCGACACGGAAGTGGGCGCCAACTGTCGTGGGTATAAGCCTGACAGTAGATGTGTAGGGTACGAATGAGATGGGCAGAGTCCTAGCTACGACGAGGTTGTATGAGTTCAGGCCCCTCTGCGGTGGAGGTAACAGCCCTACGTCTCAGTGCTCTCGGAGCTTGTTACCGAGTGTGATATGGAGTACAAAGATTAGCTAACCCCTTGACCAGTGGGGGAGGGCGGCTTATATAGAGTGCGCTGCCCTCCACAACGGTTCTGATTCAAGGGTGGAGTAGTGGCGATTGAATGCATAAGTTACAGGTAACGTATGCTCTAAATGCTAGTAAATGCACCCGGAAACGTAAAGCAATTTCCCTCGAGAGAGGTTACGGTGCACCGAGTGTATCCAGTCGGTAGGCCCGGTGTTCCCCGAATGTTAGTCTCCGACTGGATGATTCTGGGCCTGTTACCGACTGGATGATGGGGGCACCTTAATTCAGTCGGGCATACTTAAGGTCCCGTCCCTTGTGTGGGGTAGTCCTTGGGTAGGACCTGTAGGACAGGCCTATGACCCTACCCTAGGACTATGACCCCATCAGTCAGGCCTTGACAGTGTCTATGAACGTACCGTCCGTCCATTGAACCAGGGGGAGCTTGCTAATCATTGCTCCCCCACAGTTTGCCTGCTCACCATTAACTACCTTCGGCTTAACGTTCAATACTTTCAACCATAAGTAAAAGTGGGGTGGACTCACAAAAAGGCCTCAGAAACTATGATGATGGTCGGGATATGCAAAAGGGAATTTGAGGGGAGATCATGTAAATCTAACCCGTAATAAGACATTATGCCCCGAACAAAGGGGTTGAGAGGGAAGCCGAGGCCCAAAAAATGGGGGATAAAACCCACCCCCTTGCCTTCTTTAGGCATAGGGATAACCTGGCCCTTCTCTGGAGCACGGTGGACGATGTTTGCCGATAAATAGTCGACACTCTTGAACTCCAGGATGTCATTTTTAGTGACATGGGAGGACTACCACTTGCCTTTCGAGCCCGAGTCGGCCATGACCGAACTGGGAAGAGGTTCAAGGGGATTGTGAAAAGGAGAGATCTTGAGGGTTGGATCTCTGACGATTGGGAATGGCAACGACGATGTGAGATCTGGAAAGTGTAAGGAGGCTCTTGTGGCGGTTTCCTTTTTATAAGTTGTTGTAATACCAAGCTCTGCTGCACCATGAACTTCGCCATTTACCAATAAACTGTGCAGTTAAGTGCGCATGGGGTAACCCAAATCATGAACCATGCATATCCCTTGAGAAGGGGGGACACGATCTCTATGTTGATGGGACGTGTCAATGAAAACTGCCCCAAACCACGTTTTTGTAATGGTACATTGGTTTTGACCAACCGTGACCTTTCGTTAAAAAGGTTGTCGAGAAAAACAATGTTTGCTGTCGAACGATCGGCCTAGAAGGATAAATTCCATCTTTATAAATATATGTATATATATTATTCAGAAACAGGGAAGTCATGGGTGACCGAACTATAACGGGCTGAATAAAAGAGGGGGGAACTCGCCCCGCAAGCCAGAGACTTTGGACACACGAAGCAGTTGGAAGTCAAGATTATGACATTAGAGGCCAGTTCGGGGGCTACTCAGGGAGGCCGGGGCTAGAGGGTCCTCGCAACCCAGGGACGATTCTAGGGGGCAAGGGGGGGGGGGGGCTAGACCCCCCTAACAAATTGATTTTTCTACTATGATAGTGATTGTTGTAGTCAAAAAACTTCACTTCATATGAACTTTGTCCCCTCCATGAACAAACTTTCCCCCCTATGCTTGCGTGCTAGCTTCGTACGCGCCGCTTGCCTATTTCTATGGGTCGGACTCCTGGGTCGTCCTATTATTATTATTGAAATCCAGACAGATAAGGCGATGTTGTATTTAAAATGGACTCTTTCGAAGACTTGACGTACACCCCACGACCACGTGGTAATCGACATGTTTTGTCCTTGGTGTAAACCAACATTATGTAACCCTAGTGCCCCTGGTATCTATATAAACTGAAGGCCTTTAATTCATAGAAAGGTTAAGATCATTATTCCTAGGGTTTAGATCACAACATTCGATCTCCAAGTAGATCAACTCTGTACTTGATATTCCACCATCAATATAAACAAGAGCAGGACGTAGGCTTTACCTCCATCAAGAGGGTCGAACCTGGTTAACATTGTCTCATTTGTCTCCTATTACCCATCGATCAAAGGTGCACAGTTCGAGACCCCTGTGACAGCCCGAGACCGACGCCCAGAAGATTCCCCCTTTTATTTCCGTTTCCGTCGTGTGGCTATTTTATTTCATTCGTTGCATCGTCATTTAGTTTGCATCGTCGCATAATGCATGGCATCACGTCATCCGTGTCTTGTCGGTGTTGCCTGTTGCTCCGTGTTGTTGGGTGTCACTGCCTTGTGAGTGGCGTTGTCTTGTTGGAGTGATGAGAGTGGGTGCAACAGAGCCGCTTCAAACCCTGTTGCACCGAGGACGTAAACCTTCTCCCCTTCTCTCCCTTCTTATTTCGTTTTTGCGGTTTGCTAAAGCTTCCGTTTTAACCCTTCTAAAAAAGCGTCTTCTTTTAAAAATCCTTTTATTAAATGTGGGGGCAACCCTTGGGTTTTTATTTTATTCCTTCTTTTGTTTTATTTTAAAACCGTCTCATTTTCTTTTCTCTTTTAAAAGGCTTTTATTTTATTCGTTAAATAAAAGAGGTTTTATTTTATTCTTAAAAGGGTTTCATTTTTATTTGTTTAAAAATGCCCGACTATTTCTTATACTTGGGAGTATTTTTTTTCCAAAAGAGGTCAAAGGCATTTATTTTATTTTATTTTTGTTAAAAGCCTTTCTTTATTTAAAAATTTCTGTTTTAAAAGTTGTAAAAAACCCCAAGGGGAGAGAGGCCCAGCCGGCCCAAGGCCAAACCAGGCCTCCAACCCTAGCGCCAGGGAGAGCCAGGCTCGATCCCTTCTCCTCCCTCGTTCTCCTCCCGTCCAGCGCCGTCACCCCTCGAGCCCCTCGTCCCTCCCCGTGCGCCTCCTTCCTCCCCATGCCGAACACGCCCTGGCCTCCTCTTCCTCGCGCGCCTCCTCTCCCCGCGCGCTCATGCCCTGCCCGAGGTGCCCAAGCCGAGCAGCTCCGCGCTAGTAGCTCCCCCCCCCCCTCGCGCGCCGCCATGGCCTCGAGCTGCCCGCCATCTTGGCCCCGTGCCTCGTCCCGTGCCCGACGGCCGTTCTTCGCCAAGCCCTCCAGGGCCCCGACCTCCTCCTCCTCGCAGCTCTCCCCGCCGCAGCTCGTCGCCCTCAGCCTCCTGCCGGCTGCGCCGCCTTGGCCTCGCCCTGCCGGAGCCGTGCGCGCCGCCTCCAGCAGCCCTCCAGGCCTCGCCTCCTCCTGCCGCTGCCGACAGCTGCCGTGTGCTGTTGCCGCTGGATGCTCGCCGTAGCACTAGCTGCTGCCTGCTTCAGCTGCTTGCTGTAGGTGCTGCTCGTATTATTTGTTAGTTGCAGGTGCCTCATGAGTGTTGGTCTGCTTGTCGTTGGTGTTAGCTGCTAGGCTACTGCCGATGCGTGCCTGCGCTTGCCTACCATGCCTAGTGCTGAAGCTTGCCGTTGCTGCTGCTTTGGCTGCTGCTGCCGATGCCCTGTTTTGATGCTAGCCGGATGTTTTTGCTGTAGCTGTGCAAGCTCTTGTTGTCGATGTTGCTTAGTTGTTGTTGGTTGTGATGCTGTTGCTAGCCGCTGCTGCATGGCGTAGTTGCTTGCTAGTAGCTGCTGCCGCCGCTGTTGTTAGATGCCTGCTAGCTTGCTAGTTGGTAGCCACTGCTGTAGATGCTGCTGCTAGTTAGTTTGCTATAGTTGCTGCTATGTTGTAGCTTGCTTGCTAGTCTGTGGCTAGCTGTTGTTGCTAGCTTGCTGGCTGTAGATGCCAGTTAGATGTAGTTGCTAGGTGTAGTTGCTAGGCTAGGTTGTTGTTGCTTGCTTATGTTGCCGTCGCCGCGTAGACCATCCCGGCCACCCTGGGACGCCGACAAGATCGCCGTGTACAACTACGTCCTCGACGACCCCCGGAATGTGTTCGACTACCGTCGCCGAAGACCCGTCTACCGACGCAAGCGAACGACTACCGTCGACGAGACCGTGTACGACTACTTCCACGACTTCCACGACGACCGTTGGTCTCCTTCACCGAACCGCTCCGCTCCGATGTGCACGCTTCGAAGGTATAACGATGAGACGTGGCCGATAACTGTATGCATGTGTTGTATGAGTTGTAATGTGTGTTTGCACCGTTTGTATGCCCGTTGCACGTTGTCTTCTTTTCGTCGTGCCCCCAACACATGGGAACCCGGTAGCGGGATCACCCCATCCTTTATTTAACGTTCCCGCACGCGCTTCCTATACGTTGGCACGATATCTCGACGAGATTACCAGGATAGGAACGTTCCCGTGGCATCGTTTCCGTTTGGCCGCCATAGTTTCCCTTTCGCTCGCCGTGGCGACACCTGTTTCTTTCTCTTCTTGCCCGTGGTGTTTGAACTTGCATGCATAATGCATTCATGGCATAATATATTGTGTTGCATGTCTCTTGTGTCGTAGCTCCGTACTAAGTCTCGTGTGTTAACCGACTAGGATGCCAAGTAGAATCGTCGCTTCACCCCTTGCCTTGATAACAACAATTTAATATTGCGTGTTAAATAATCGGGAATGAATTAAATAATTAATCGTGGAGTTTCGTCGATATGCAACCCGTTGCATGTCGAGCTTCATTTAATGTGTAGTGTTTGCATGAGGTGTTCTGTCATGCCATCCCTTGCATGTTGAACTGATCATGCATCATAGTAGGTTATGCATCATGTTGTGCATCGTGTGGTGAATATTTGTGTTGATGTTTGTTTCCGGTTTGCTCCGTTCCGATAGAGTTCCGCAAGCGTGTCCGAATGTGAGGACACGTTCGACTACGTTGGTTTGCCGACTCCACCGAGTTGTTCTTCTTCCAAGCGGGGTCTCAGGCAAGATGACCATTTCCCCAGATACCATTACTATCATTGCCATGCTAGTCTTACCGCTTCTACCGTTTATGTCTTGTTGCCTACTACATGTTAAATATCAGCCTCTCAACAATGCCATGAAAACCTTCGACCTGTTCAACCTAGCAAACCACTGATTGGCTATGTTACCGCTTGCTTAACCATGTGTTAGTGTTGCTAGTTGCAGGTGCAGATGCTTCCATGTAAAAACATGGGTTCCTTGTTATATCACCCTATTAATGCTATTTAATTTAATGCACCTATATACTTGGTAAAAGGTGGAAGGCTCGGCCTTTCTAGCCTGGTGTTTTGTTCCACCTTTGCCCCCTTAGTTTCAGCTACCGGTGTTATGTTCCATAAATGAGCGCTCCTAACACGATCGGGGTTGTTATGGGGACCCCCTTGATAATTCATTTTAGATTAAGACTGGTCTGGCAAGGCCCAACTTTGGTACTACATTTGCCTAAACACCTAATAAAATTGCATAGGGACTTTCCAGACCCCGAGGATAATTTAATCAACCCCCGGGCCAGTGCTCCTCATGAGTGTTGGTCCAAATTGGCAGACTACGGGGCCACCGCAGGGCAACCTGAGGTTTGGTTCTCCTAGTGTGACCCATCCGTCGTGTCGTGAGAACGAGGTACGCGACTCCTATCGGGATCGTCGACACGTCGGGCGGCCTTGCTGGGTTAGTTTTACCTTTGACGGAATATCTTGTGCATCGGGATTCCGGTGATGCTTTGGGTAATCTTAGAGTTGAGGTTTTCCACTAGGGAATCCGACGAGATCGCAAGCTTCCTGATTGAGGATTTCTATGCGGCTTGTGGTAATTTGTGATGGACTAGTTGGAGCACCCCTGTAGGGTTAAATCTTTTTGGAAAGCCGTGTCCGCGGTTATGTGGCAACGTGGAAACTTTGTTTAACACTGGTTCTAGATAACTTGAAGTTAACTTAACTAAAACTGACCAACTGTGTGCGTAACCGTGATTGTCTCTTTCGTGAGTTCCTTCTCCGATCGAGGACACGGTGGGGTTATGTCTGACGTAGGTAGGTGTTCAGGATCATTCATTTGATCATCAGTAGTTCACGTCCGATATGCGTAGATCATCCCCCTCTTTATTCTTGTACTCGTAAGTTTAGCCACCAAATATATGCTTAGCCGCTGCTGCAACCTCACCACTTAACCATACCCCACCTACTAAGCTTTGCTAGTCTTGATACCTTTGGAAATGAGATTGCTAAGTCCCCTGTGGCTCACAGATTACTACAACACCAGTTGCAGGTACAGGTAAAGGTTACTTGACGCGAGCGCGTTGATTGTTCATTTGGAGTTGCTTCTTCTTCTTCTTCATCATCGATCTAGGATGGGTTTCAGGCCGGCAGCCTGGGATAGCAAGGATGGACGTCGTTCTTCTTTTATCGTTTGTTTTGGTCCGTAGACGGACCCTGCTCTTACTCTTGATGATTATGTAATGTACTGATGTGACTCTGATGTAGCATGTGGCGAGTGTAAGCCAATTCTTTATATATATATATATATATATATATATATATATATATATATCTTCTTTTCAGTACATGTACTTGTAACGATATCCATTCTTGCGACACGACGAGATGCGCTTCTATCCCTGACGAGGCCCTCGTGCCAAATTGAGGATAAGGTCGCATCTTGGACGTGACAACCCCCTACCCAAGATCTGTCGGTTTTGATGCCGACACCCATTGATGACAAGACGTCCATAATGACTTCGTAAATCTCAAGATGATATGTCAGCTCAACGTTTCGAAAATGCTCATAAGAGTTGGATGTGTGTATTCACAAAGATGAATATATGCGTGTTTATATGATCGCTTGCGTTTTTATTGTGTTAAAAAAAATAACTGGCTGCGTCGATTCCATCTTTTCCCGCGGAAGTTTGGGGCTCAACTCCACCGCATCCAGTAATGTGGAGAAGAATCGGGCGCATTGCCGGAAGCACGGAACCCCTCGCTCTGCCTGCGCAAATGTACTACTGTAGTAGCAGTACTAGTACAAAGTGTGCAGCATGCTGCATGGCCAGCACACGTCTCTCCCTCCAGGCCTCCTCCGGGACTTGCATTGCATGCTTTCTTGCCACTTTTTCGCCGAAATGTTGTCCCCGGCCGATGTCTCCGGTACCAGAAAAGGAGCAACGCACAGGCACTAGTAGTACTACCAGCACACTTCGAAACAAGATTAAAAACAAATTAAACGCCCCGGTAACAACAACAAAAAATGCAATCCACGCGCCGCCAATCATTGGCGCCCGCTTTGGCAGCGCTCTCGCAGCCTCGCCGAACATTCCGAGGATCGAGAGATGGTAGAAATTTGTACTCCCTCTGTTTCTAAATATAAGTATTTTTAGACATTTCATCAGTAGACTACCTACAGAGTAAAATGAATGAATCTACACTCTAAAACATGTCTATATACATCTGTACGTAGTAAACCTTTTAAAAGACTTATATTTAGAATCGGAGGAAGTACTATCTACTGTCAGAAGAAACCGCGGGGAAGGAAAGGATGGATGATACGGATAGGGTCCTTTTGTGTACGGGCGGAGCTGAGCACACAGATGGACAAAGCGGAGACCACACACAGACCACGGCCCCTCGGTGTCAGGCCCGACTATTCAATATATTATTCCCCCTCTCGACCAGGCAGCTGCCAGTGGCGCCCGGCCGTCCCGACCTTGACGGCGACCCGCACCATTGGAGAGCAATATCTCCCCGTGTTCGTCCGTATCCGCGGCCGGGTACGGGCGTGCTGCTGCTCGGGGTTGAAGTTTTTTCTTTTTTTTTGAGAATAAGACAAAGGGTTGAAGGTGGAAGGAGGGGAATCCCCCGCTGGTTCCGGTGCATGGTGGCGACGTCGCGCGCGCAGCCAGCCGGGGAAAAATACCACTCCCTCCGTTTCGGTTTATAAAAGCTTGTTTGAAATTGCTCTATTTTAGAAAATTCAGCTGCACTTTAAGGGTCTGTTTAGAACTACTCTGCTCCTTAAAATTCAACTTTGTTTCAGAAAAGACAAGCCAAACGGGGTAGCTCCACGATATGTCGTTCCGCAAAAAAACTAGAATCTGGGATAGAGCTTCAAAGTTTTTATGAAGCTCCTCAGAGGGTGCTCCAAAAAACTCTAGAAGCTGGAGTTGGGGGAAAATTACCCACCACTGCCACCAGTAAGTGAATACCACTTCATTTCTTTCCCCTCAACCAATCAAATAGATTCTTTCCACCAGATTTTCTATTTTTGAAACTGGAGCTAGATGGAATCCAAACATTCTCTTAATAATGCTATAACTTCTGTATGAAACTGTTTTAAAGTGAATTTGATGAAATGAAGCTGATTTTGACGAATTGAAGCAGTCCCAAACAGGCCCTAAAAACGTAAATCAAACGGGGCAGCTTCATGATATATCGCTCCGCAAAAAAATAGAATTTGGGATCCAACTCCTTTTTTTTTTGTGAAGCTTCCTCGGAGGTGCTTCATAAAATTATAGAAACTGAAATTGAAAGAAAATTACCCATCACTGCCACCAGTAAGTGGATACCCCTTCATTTCTTACCTCTTATCCAATCAAATAGATTCTTTCCACCTAATTTTCCATTCGTGAAGCTAGACCTAAATAAGAGCCAAACATTCTTTTGAAATGGTTGCAACTCCTATATGAAACTGCTCTGAAGTGGATTTGGTGAAGCGGAACTGTTTTTGATGGAGCAGAGCAGTTCCAAACACGCCCTAAGTCATCTTACGTTGTACACCGCAACCAAGACGGAGAGAAAAGCGAGAGAATTTAATGTTTATTTGCTAATTAATACCATTGCATGTGATGAGCTAACCACTGCATGTTCTGCTAGGTAGTCTCAAGTCATCAAAAATATACACGTCTCACGTCTTTTATTGATTGAATTTTTTATTCATGTCAAAAAACAAGAAATAATGTGAAAATTAATGAATCGCGTCTAAGTGTTTTAAGACTATTTGATTTTCATAAAAGAACTTATGCACCGGGACAGAGGAGGTACACGCCTGTTGTGGGCCTCCGCGGTAGGGCCACCGCTGACCGAGAGAACAGTTTGTTTGTGGGTTGCCTCCTCTCTTCTTCTTCTTCTTCTTCTTCTTGAAAATGTTGTTTGTTGCCTCCGAAGTTAGTTTAGTGTGCAATGATTAGGCTAATTTATTATCTGCGAGGCCCCTGTGATCATGACACGATTAAGAAGCCGGGTGCATCAGCAAGTTAGCTAGTCGTAGACTATAGGAGAAGAAGAAATCTACTGAACCCCACATACACGCCCACCGTACGTAGGTCGCCACGTCGGCCCGACTACGATGTGCCTATATGTATATTGCTGATAGGCTTGACGTTTTTCCTTTACAACAAGTTGCCCCACGAAGGAGGGGATTTTTTTTATGTGTGACTGTGTGTGGACGCACGTCGTGGTCACGCCACGACCGACCCACAGTACCTACTCCAAGGACAATCCGGTTGCACGGACGGGCCATGCATACATACATGTGTCATGGCACCTACGCACGTACTACGTGCGGGATAGCCCTATCCCGGATAGGATAGATTCATATGTATAGATAGATAGATGATAAAATAGGATAATCACCAGGAGACCAGAACGTCCTCGCGTTTGAATTCACGCTGCACGGATCGCGTTTGTGCACGTAGTATTTGGGCGGTTTTCGCTTTCAGCTTTGACCTCTGGACGTGCCGGCCCCCATGCCCTCGTCTCATCCGGCCGTCGCCTCTCACCCGCGATACATACCACATCGGACTGAGAGAGAAAGAGAGAGAGAGACCACAAACTGTTCTTCTCATCTTGTTTTCCGCAAACTGTCCAGTTCGCCAAGTGACCAAGTGGTGCAACAAAATATCGACGCCAACGCCGGCACGCAACGCGCCACAAAGCCGTAGAAAAACAGCGACGTCTGCAGCACATCGCACCCCTCTCCCGGAATACATCGGGGAGCCGGCTTGTTCTAATCTCCGGGAATATGTACGTACGTACGTACGTGGTACTGTAGTTAGCAAACACACGCAAGTGAGGACGGTCTCTTTTGGTTGCACTGCACAAGAATATATATGGTGTATGATACACTGTATGTGGCTGTCGTGTGTGGCTCGTGCCTGTCACCTTCGTTCGTTTCACGCTCTTGGCTCTTGGTTTTGGGCCCATGGAGACAAAGTTTTCTCGGCATGGGATCTCCTATGCTTAGCTTGTGCAGGTTATACGATTACCAGATAATCTAGTACGTACGTGTGTGCTTGCTCTATCTCTAGACTTAGCAGCCACCGGTGTCGGGACGAATGCATGGCGGGGGAGAGAGAGAGAGACTCGATCGACCAGCAGCTCTCCCTCACATGCAAACTAATGGTCCACACACTCTACTCTCCATTAATTCGTTGCGTTAGTCGGTACGCTCTCCGTCGCTTCCAGGGCTTGATAACAACGACGATGTACGGTCGACACTGCCATCCTTGTCCTGCCAAAGGTGCGTGTATATATACATTATTATTACTGAATGATGATTACTATGACATGCATGTATGGTAGAGTAGAATCATCCATCCTCCGGGATGCTCCGGTCACTTTCTAGCTACTCCCTCCGTTCCGAAATATAAGTCTTTTAAGCGATTTTACTAGGTGTCTATATACGGAGCAAAATAATTGAATCTACAATTTAAAGCATGTCTATATACATCCGTATCTAGTCCATTAGTGAAACCTCTAAAAGGACTTATATTTAGAAACGGAGGGAGTAGTAATTAACTAGAGAAAGAGACCGGCCGGTGCTAGCTTCTATGAAGAGTGGTTGGCGCATCGATCATACTCCACTCTTTAGTTCGATCCGTCGCTTGGAGGAATCTTGACGTACAACGTGTCTATGCACGTACATACGTACGTATGTACGTATATGGTAGTACTATGTGGATATGTATGTACGTAGGCTGCATGACTGATTGATTCCGTTGTTTGGGGGAAGAGGAATCTTGTGTTCCCTGTCGACCATCCCTGCATCTGCATGCATGACTTGGAACGCGTCCTCCGCTACTGTATAGTGTACGCGTGTACCTCTATCTGCCTCAGGCTGCAGCTGTACATGCGGAGATAGAGAGAGACAGAGGGGAGGGGCTTGAATTTTATGGAGCTCCGTATGCGATCTCGCCGTCAGCTGACAGTATAGTCTGCCCGCGCGTCCACGTTGACGCCACGTCCGCCTGATTAAGACGTACTTCCTCCGTAAACTGATATAAAAGCGTTTAGATCATTATTTTAGTTATCTAAACACTCTTATACTAGTTTACAGAGGAAGTACTACAAACTATCCTTTTGTTTCGTGTGTGTACATATAGGTTCATCTACCTGCTGCTGCAGCAGCTGGGAAACAAAAACAAAAATACTGCTCGCAGTCGTCGTGCTCGCAGTTGCAGCCCACGGAATCGTCGGAGACAGTAACAGCCTGGGTGACTAGTGAAGGAAAAGCTGTTGTAGTTCCTTGATTGCTTCATTGCTTCAGTGTTGGTATCGCAAGGGGAAACTGTGCAGCACAGGGGCAGGGGGGGCAGAACAGGGAGAACAACAATGGACGAGCAACACACTGCACAGCTTCGGGACACTCCGTCTTTGCGTGAGCGCGTTGACGATGGAATCAATCAGCCGCCGGTCCATCACCGTCATGGCCGGGGGTGGAGCAACTTGGAGGGACGGGAAAAGAATGATCTCTTGCTTGCTGTTACCGGCGGTTTTCCCTTTCATCATCACATCTTTCTTTCTGGCATGGGCTGAAAGCCACATTCTGAATGCCATCTCCTTGTCATGACAGTGAAATCAACCAATGGAACAGGGCCATTACAGGGACAAGCACAGGCCCGTAACGGGGATCACACATAATCACCCCCGTTTGCACGTGCAAGTCGCTGACCTCTTCTGCGATTCCAGCTGCAAAAAACGATCAATTCCGATCGGTTTCAGCAACAGCGCCGCATCATGGATTCATGATCGGCTGACAATTGGCAACGGCAGCGAATTTTCTTCCCTCGTGGAACTGCAGCAAGATGGCGAGAGAGCACGGAAAATTTGCAGCTTCGAGTGGTGCGCATGGTCAATGATGACGTGACGTGCAGCATACGAAACTGACCTCCACCAGTTCATCGACACAACGGAAATTCAGAGAGAAAATAGAGGTTCAGAAGCTTCTGGATGATGCAGCGGAAACGAACAGAGCCTGAAAAATGCAGACCCCACATTCTTCCGGAGGAGCACTGCATTTCTGGGGATTACAGGTTCTTAAAATGTTATTAAGCTGAGCGCTACGGATCAGCTGTAGCTCTGCATTGATACCAAGCGACGAGTTATGGGGGCTTGGGAAAACATTTGAACACTATATTTCTCGAACAAACCATCCGATCGCCTTCATTACAAAAGATTTTTACATGTATTCTCTCTACAAGAGCTATGGTGACAACAACCGACAACATCACAAAAAGGAAGAAGAATGATCATTAACCACAAGACAGAAGAAGCAGGGGTGGGGCAACAGCAAAATCAGGGGAGCCATATAATGAGCAACGGTAAAATTAGAACCAGATACATTTTCTTTGGTCCACGGTTACTTAATGTCGTCTTGTGTTTGCACCCCGTATTGTAACACCATGTAAAAATTTGGTAAACCCAAGAAAGTTTAGCTTGCCATCCGTTTTTCTGATCCAATCTTGCACGATGGAATAATGAGTCGGAGCAAGATTTAGTTCCTGCGTACAAACGGGGAGGCCAGGTTAGCTATTGCGCGCCACGACTACCCAAAAGCCCTATCCTACGCTCCCAAGCCCGGCTGAGACAAATGCTGTTTAAATTACTGTCACCCTACATACCTGTGCCAACTCCTCGACTGATATGACTCGGTTGCCCTCCTGTTCAAAGTGCTGAAAAGCTGTTCCAGCAATCTCCTCCCATCTGTCCAGAGCCTCGAGCTGGTAAGGGCTGATAGCTGCGGCACAGAATTCTTCAAAATCCATACTCCTGTATGCAAGTGGTTCCAACTGAGAGAAACAAGAACAAGGTCAGCAACTTCGACTACTAATTACACAATGTTATAACAGGGAAAACAAAAACAAACAAAATAAAATTTGGAAAAGAAGCTCAACCAGAAACAACTACATCAGGTATTAACGCATGGCTTTCAAAATTGTATTAACAAATGGAATTTGTCCAGTAATATGAATAGTAAACAGACATGTTGACTGAACGGTTGCATAATTCATGCTATCCAGAAAAATTAATCAAAGTATGACTAGAATTATGATCGGTACTGAAAAGGCAACCCGTGTCTACATGTAAGATGTCAAAGGGAATCAATTAATTCACACCAGCCCAGGGTGATCAAGAACTCCCCTTGCTGTCAAACTCCAAAATACAGATAACATACATAACTAGTACGAAGGTACTGAATTTCAAATGCGGTGAAAACCAAATTAACCCTCTATAGAAGCACCAACTATGTTAGTTGGACAAGTATGTTTTATGATAATTTGGCATGTCTTAATTCAAAGTTTCCAACACGGGCAACAGATTAATAATGATATTAGTAGCAGCGCCAAAGTAACCAAAGAGAAAACCATCCATTGCTTACAGACAGTAAATAAAGATCCTTACCGCATGCAAAAACTCAAGAATTCTTGATTCCTTCATTGCATCAGTTAGATACCGCGTTAAAGCCTGGATAAGATCATGAAACGCTATGATTAAAAGGTTGTCATAAGTACACATTAAGATAATTTATCTTGCATTTCATCTGACACCAATATAAGTTCTCCACATTTCTTCACCCACTCATGGTTTTTACAAGCACCAAGATAGTTTTCTTAGAATTGAACTCTGAATGATAATAAGTGCAAAACATCGCACTGAAGTACTCAGATACAAATCTAGCACCACCATCACTCATGTATCACTAAACCATATTGTTACAGTGATGGTAAACGATTGCAATGTCTGAATTTCAGATGCGTAAAAGTCTACCAAAAATAAATACAATGAATTTCAAAATCAGTAAGAGCATCTCACCGTCCGAAAGTTGTCAAGTGACACAACTCCATCTCTAGGTTCAAGCAGATCAAACTGTAGCCTAAGATACAAGAGTTCGTCGTCCTTTAAAGCCTTCGATAATGCCTGAGGTAAAGAGCTAACTGTTAGAACCTTCTGATTGTCAATAAGAGCAAATGTTCTGGTTATGGTCTACGTTACACCACAACTCTGCTATAAACTCATATAAAAGAGTTCCATGGGGAAGATTGGGAAAAGATGTCTAGGCAACACCATGACGAATAGAAGTATCATTCAAAACACCTCCATAAGAACAACCATGCTATCCTAAATAGTAAAATGAAAGATAAAATTCATTGTATTGGCAAAGAGCTTGGTTAGCATATTCGGCATATATCAAAACAGGAAAGAGATCCTGCTTGGACAAAGATGGTCTACCCCACCCATGCACATTTAGCGTGTCACTATCAGTAAGATCGATAAAACATCAAAAGAACGCCTGGAAACAAACATAATGTCATGGGAGTCAATAGTGTACCTTTAGCGCCAAACGTTTAAGAGGAGTGGCACGAAGGTACTGCTTAATTAATCTGTAGACAAGAATGTCCAGGGGGATCTGTCTTTGGTCATCCCGCAACCAAGGGTGAGCTGCAGAAAAAGACAAAATATGTTTGTATTACGGTCTCAGTATCAATACTATACATACAGTTATTTTTTTCATAAAATAGACTACGGAAAAAGGCTTCACAAAGAAAACACAAAATGAGTACTGTGACATCACACAACAATACTTAATAAGTAATTCTGACAACTTACTCAATGCCTGGACAGCTGTCATTCTTTTGCGGTAATCCTTGTTAAGAAATCTTTTCACAAAATCCTTAGCTTCAGCTGACACTGAAGGCCATGGTGAATCATCAAGGTTGGGATCAGCTCTCAATACAGATCTGAAGATTCCAGATTCTGTGCGTGCCCAAAATGGCCGACTACCACAGAGCAGAATGTATGTTATGACACCTATACTCCAAATGTCTGCTTCCATACTGTATGATCTGTGTAGAACCTCTGGGGCAACATAATATGCACTTCCAACAATATCATTGAGCCTTTCATCTGCATTATATAACACGAAAGAGTATCTGGTAAGCTAAATAAATATGAAGCAGCATTTAGGCGGAAAATTAGCACAAAGTTCATTCCAAGCACTGTTTCCTGAAAATATATATGCTAGCATATACCAAAACATGAAAGAGGTTCCCACTGGAACATCAACAGGACAACAGCTATGTCAAGCTATAAGCATTGGGTGAATTGTATCATCATATGCAGATTGGAGGTAGCGACCACAATATGACCATAACCAAATGTTCTAATATAACCCAAAACCATGCACAAGTCACACGTAAAAAAAATTAGATACAGATATTCAATCATTTTTCACTTTATTGTTATTTCACGCCAATCATCAAGCTGCAGCAAATGACAAAGTACCATTTTTCTTGACACAGGTCGTCAAGTTACTATCTTTATTACTGCAACTTCAAGACACCAAGTCTTAATTTTACTGAATTATCGACATGATCACTTTTTCAGTTCATATTTTAACTAATTAACAGATAAGTTATGAGATCAAACTGGCAATGCAAACCAGTTCGGCGAGTCAAAATACACAGACAAAGGTAAAAGGACATTATATCTGCGCAATCATACTGTTCATTTCTATCGCAATCAAGATACTCATCTTAGAATATACTAGATAAATATAAGGCAGAAAGGATGTGAACAGATGGAGATGAAAATCTTGTTCATTTATCCTGTGAGAGGTAGAAAGCCGACATAAAAATGTAAGGTTAAGAGACCATCCTCTACATCTATGATGTTCCTTCGAAAGACCTTTGCAATTATTTCAGTTTTAGCATATTGTCTTGTGATGTCTGGCTGACACATAGAAATCATGCAAATGTAACTACAACGTACAATGTGGCGAGTGGGGAAACAAGAATGTTGGTTTTACCAAATAGATTGTCAGTTCCTGAAGAGAGTTCATCTTAACATAAGTAAAATTCAGCATTTATGCTCACATTAGCTGGAGGCAGATGTGACTCAGTGACTGCAATGTGATGAATACCAGTTTTAATCGAAACATTTTACAAGGAAGCGGTTTAAAATTGACGGTAAAGTTGCACTATGAGGGTTACTCACACAGTGAGCTTTGAATAGAGTAGCTTCACTTATTCAAGAACATTAGTTTTCTGGATGTCATATAACAAGTTGACTGTCAAGTTGCAATGGATGGGAATTTTTGGCTTCATCAGAAATACCAGGTCAATAGTTCATAATATACTAAGAGATATACTGATATTTACCATGGTAGGCATGTCGAATCATTCAAGCAAAACGGCCAAACTAGCACAACAAATCGCTCCTGGTGTTTCTTTGCTAAGTTGCTTCATGTGCTCTTTCTTTTTATAATAAGCAATTAAGCAGGAAGGAGAGATATCCAATAAAAAAGAAACAAATAGAACAGGAAATGGGATTTGCTTGATCAAGCTGACGATCCCTTGGCAAACATATCAATAATAATTAATAAGCTTGTAACACATTTTAGTGCGTATAAAGATGAAACTCAGTTTACTATACCTGGTCTAATGAAATCAGAGAGACCAAAATCAATCAACTTCATCGGCGCATTTTCATCTCTTGTTGTGAAAAGGAAGTTCTGTGCAATGAAAATAACTATGTCATCACAGGTGGTTTATTGTTTTACAGGATTTGGAGGCTACAAACATAATAAACGTCCCTTGGAAGAAAGAACAATAGAGTGCAATGGAATAAGATGGCAGAGAAGGAATCCATAAAATACACAGAAAATAGTTTTAAGACTTCAAAGGGTACCTCTGGCTTCAAATCACGATGCACTACTCCCTGAAGATGACAAAAGGCCACTACGCTCAAAATCTGTACAACGATTGCTTTAGCATCTTCTTCTGTGTATCTCCCACCTCTTCAATAGTTCAAGTTTACATCTTTGGTAAGTATTAATAAAAGATATTGCTAGTTTACAGTGGATGAAGAAATTGCAAAAGATACCTGGCTAATATTCTGTCTAGCAATTCTCCACCCTCACATAATCTGTTAAAGGGAAACAATATGAGAAAAATACTGCCTGGGACACGTTACAAAAGATGCCATAAATAATGTTTATTTATAATGATAGTAAATCCAAAGATAGATAAAATAGTCATTAAGTACACACACGAGAAAGTGTTTTTCAGACATGTGAGAAGAATCTGAAATCTCTTATGTATTAGAGGACAACAAATTATAAGCAATTAAAATGGCATATAAAAAGGACATAAAAACATACTCCATGACAATGTAGACATTGAGGGCATCCTCACATGCATCATAGAATTTGACAAGATTGTTGTGACCTGATAGAGCTTTCAAAATCTTCACTTCCCTACGGACATCTTCGATGGATATGGCTGTTGTCATCTGTCAACCACAAAAGAAAATTGCTTAATTTGTTAAGTAGTGCTATTCAAATCATCCATACAACAACAACAACAACAACAAAGCCTTTAGTCCCAAATAAGTTGGGGTAGGCTAGAGGTGAAACCCATAAGATCTCGTGAATCAGATCATCCATGCAAAGAAAAGAAAATCAAGTCATCTGCATAACCAAATTTTAAGAGATACAAAAATTGCGACGCATATCCAAACGAGGAGCTGACCGGGAAATACTTTTTACAGTTGCATGGTTGTCTTCTACTATTAAGAATATCTGCGATTATTTTCCAAAAGTGCTAGTAACTGTACGAGATTTACGGTGGTATTTTCGAAGGGCTACATGCATCATTGCATATAGTCATAAAACGAGAGGGAATAAATAAACCATCGTACAGTCAGATTTATTTTCAAATTGTGCTACTTACTGCCCTCAGCGTTTACTCTCTTCATTTTATATAGAACTGTAGTTTCTCAATAAGATCTTCATAATTATTTTAGAAACCAGACTAAGCATGGATCAAATGTTAGAGATGGAACACCAGAAGGATGTTTTAGGCATGTCAGAGCTCTGTTAAACATGGGTGGCCAAATTAATGATATGATTAATCATCGCGGCTTACACCAATGCCTCCAGGCCCAAGGCAAAATCCTAATAAGTTAGTATAACAAGATGCCAGCTATTGGGGTACAACACAGTCTGCCAGTCAGGCCATGTTTACCAAACATCATTGTTTGGCCAGCAAACGTACAGAATGTATTAAATAACAACATGTGTTTTCTGAAAACATGAATGCATCGTCTAAATCTAGAAGTCTAAAAGTAAAGCAGCCCAACAGTGCACAACAGTACATTCTGATCCCACAGGCAGACCAATAAAAACCACCAAACAATTAGGCATTGGCTAACAACATCTCTGATGTTCTAAGAAGACACATTAACCATCTGTTATTTTTCTAGCGACTGGACCAATCAAGGCTTCAGATCATGGGTATGCCATGCCTGATGTATGAAGTCCCTGACAGTTGATGCCACCTACAGGACAACGTAGATCATTCTTTCTGATACTGTTCAATTGAGCAGTGCCGCCCTCCAGTGTCTTTTCGCCTAATAAACTTTAGGATCATAGCCTCCTTGGATCTTTCTTCACTTGATAGATATCTATCTTGCTGATTGCAAATGGCAAAAAGGCCTGATGTTTCCAACACAGTGATCAAAACTAACAGTACCGACAGGGTTGCAATGGCAGCTCTTGTATTCTTCAGATGATTGACTTCGGCGACTAGGTCAATAATGTCAGCTTTCCCTGAGTGTTGCAAAATCCACCTCAAAATCTACAGGCATTAATTAAGTATAAACGAAGGACAGGACTGGCGCAGTGGTGAAGTACTCCCCACTTGTGCCAAGAAGTCCTGGGTTCGACGCGGCCTATCTGCATTGCATTGTGCAGGGGTAAGGCTTGCCCAGTATAACCCTTCCCAAGACCCCACCTGGTGTGGGAGCTTCTAGCACTGGGTCTCTCTGCATTGCATTGTGCAGGGGTAAGGCTTGAACCGTATAATCCTACCCAAGACACCACCTGGTGTGGGAGCTTCTAGCACTTGGTCTGTCTTTTTTCATTAATTAAGTATAAACAAAAAGGAGAGGTGACAAGGTAGGTTAGGATGTGTACTGCTGATTGGTTAGAATAACATTTATCGTTAGCAAGAATAGGGTAGGCCGCCAATAACACTGTACTAGCCTAACGCCTAAAGCTTGTACGTGCATCCACATTACATCGAATTAAGAGTCGGATAAATTTTAGCTAGAATTGAAACCCACCTTAAACCATCAAAAACCTTAATTCATACCACAAAGAAACAATTAAATATAAACAATCTTCAACCATCCTAAATCTAACTATATACTCCCTCCATTCCATGTAACTGTAGAAATTTTTAGTAAGAATGTTATGGTATAATATTTAATTTCTCTGATATAATCCTACTTTATTAAGAGTCAAAATCCTCAACCCAACAGGTGAAGCATTAGTTTAGTCTATAAATTGCACGTGAGCCTATAACCACATCAATTAGACAAGTACGTAAATTTCCCATATTCCCATTCGCGCAAGACTCGGTGAGAAATCTAAGAGTGATCCTAAAATTTAGAGAGTAAAAAAGGAATCACCAAGGTGCTCCTATCATTCAATCTCGATCATTCAGATCATCAACGGGTACGATATATTTCCCTTACTAGCTACGCAATGGCACGAAATGCATGGCGGTTACGGCAACGGAAACGGATTAAATTTGAAAGGAAAAAGAATCCCAGAGATGAAGATTGAGATCAGTATAGCACCACAGGTCCCTCACCTTAGCTTTGGAGATGATCTTGACGGCGACGGTCTGGCCCTTGTACTCGCCCTTCTTCACGACGGCCGAGCAGGTGTGCCCGAAATGGCCCCTCCCCACCTCCTTCCCGAGCTCGTATTTGGCCCCGAAGTTTTTCCCGAATCCGAACGTCTTATCCAATGGCCTTTCCGCTTCCGCCCCATCCGCGACGGCCCCAGGGCCAGGGCCGGCAGCAACCCCGCCTTCCTCCGGTATCGGCCCCTCCTTGGGCTTCCCTCCGCCCAGCCTCTTGGCGAGCGTGGCCTTGATGTGCTTGGCGGGTGAGGGCGGCGGGAAGGGGCGCTTGAAGAAGCGCCTGGGCGTGGACCTGGCGGGCGAGGGCGACACCCCGGCCGGCAGCGGGCTGGTGCCCCCCGCGGGGTACGGGCTGGGCCAGGCGACCCCGGGCGTCTGGTGCACGGGCGTGGTCGATCCGGACTTGCGGCGCCTCGGGATCCCGGCCGAGGCGGCCGGCGCGGGGTGCCGCGGCGGCGGCGTCTGCGGCGCAGCGCCGTTGGCCGGGGGCGGCGAGTGCGTCTCCGCCACGACCCCGAAGTCGTCCTCCCCGGCGGCGCCGCGCGAGGACGCGCCCTTGCCGTAGCACTGCCCCATGGCCGGGCCCCCGCCTCGGCCTGCCGGAGGCGGAGGACCGCTCGGGCTAGGGTTAGGGTTTGGGGCCCGGCGAGCTCGCTAGCTAGCCCGGACACGGCCGCACCGGCGCGCGCGGGATGAGGGGGCGCGGGTCGTCGCCCTCGTCGCGAAGGCGGAAATGTGGGGACGAAGAGGGGGAGGGGAGGAGCGAGAGAGGGAAAATGGCGTCGCGTTTCTCTCTCCTCGCCCCTCGGGTAACAGCCGGGAGAGGCGAGCGAGGGAGGCGACTGCGAACCCGGCTCCCCGCCAGGGGGCGGAACGTAAAAAGGCCGGGCGCGAGGGAGAAAGTGAGATCTCCCCTCGCTCGCTCGCCCGCTCGTACGGGGAGGAGGAAATTCAAGCGCGGCGCCTTTCTGGTCCGTGGGGCCGCGTCCGGGCGGGGGCCCCGCCCGTCATCGGCGTACCGCGGCCGTGCGTGGAAAATTCGAAAGGAGGCGGACGGGAAAGGCAAGCGAGGAGGTGGCGGTAGTAAATGCGGGGTGAGTGACAGGTGGGGCCGGGGTGGTGGGGGCGTTTGGTGTTGCGTGCGATGCGACGGTGGCCGTGTGAGGGTGAGGGCAGTTGGTGCCACCGTTGTCCACTTGTACCCGTTTCATCACAGCGCGAGACCTGCCCGTTTTCAGTGTAGGAGTGGGTGATTCAAGCAGGCCGCTTTTAATGGATTTTAGTGTTGCCTTCCTGGTTTTTAGGTCATCTTTTCTTTCTTTGCGCTGCTTTTGTTTTCGTTTGTCTGATTGATTGGAAGTTTGAAAAACGAAAAGCTAACATTCATGTCGGCCCAATAATGCTCCCACATAAATGTTTACAGTCATATATGGTAGAGTATTTTTTTCTTCATGGATTACCAATGTTCTTTTTTTTTTTGCAGGGTGGGTTCAATGTAGGGTGTGTTTTTTTTTTGCTTGCATATGTTGATGTTTGTTGCAGGATTTACAATTTGGTTCCGAGCTGGTTGCGGATTTCATTGAGAGGCCACAACTTTTTAACGAAGGTCACGTGCTGCTGCGCGTTAATGCAACCGATTGACATGTAGATGTAGTTCAAAATTTGTGGATAAAACCTCCAAACAAGAATGGAGTCATTGCATGCATCTTCTGTCGTGAGTAGGGATGTAGAGCGGTGTCCGATCAGCCCCGCTTCAAAGCAAAAATATCTTAGCTTAGTTATAATTCTTTTAGTTAGATTTAGTTTAGTTTAAACTAACATTATATTTATGTGGGCTTATGCGAGATGCCCGCCTACATCCCTAGTCATGAGAAGACAGACAACGATGGCAATCACCATTACAAGGGCATTGTGAACAGACGTAGGAATCACTCCAACAAGCCAGCCATGACATCGATTTGTGATTATAGCTGCTGCAATGGGTAGAGTTTATGTAATTAAATGATACATAAAATGTATGACTTTTAAAGAAAATACACTTTCTATTTTGAAACAAAGTGAGTTTACCCAACAACCTCCATGATGCAACACCCTTCTAATATTGGTGAAAGCGTGTGGACTGAACTTGTAAAAGTAACATTACAGCAGTTACCTTTTTATTATATATTATTTCCATGTTAAAATAGTGCATATTGACATTGAATTAAGTCAAACTTTTTTCGTTGCAAAAAACAAAGTTATGTTGAACTTTGTTAACTTTGACCAAATATATAGAAGATTTATCGATATTTACAATAGCATGTTAATATTACAAGATTCAACATAAACTATATTTTATTTACTACTCATTGTATATCATGGGAAGAAGCAATCCCAATATAAATCATCGTCGGAAGCCGTGAAGAGCCAAACAAACATTTGTAATATCAGACGGGGCGAGTAGTAAATCAGGTGATAGTTTGCCCATTTTCCTTTTTCTTTTCCTTTTTTCCTTTTAAGTCGATGATTTACCCATTTTCCGAACGGCTGGAGTACTTATCATCCAAGAACGGTCAGATGGTTGTTGTAAACTTCTCCTTCGAAGCATGTTAGCATCCCCACCTGGCACTCAAAGTCCCGAGCAAATTGCTGTTAGGATTTGACCGGCGGAAGCGAGTGTGTCTCTTTTTGAATTTTGATCCATTGGCTGCCTTTTTAGGTTGCGGTGTCCACGCGACAATTGTGTGTTGGCGTGTCTCGGATGCAAACCGTGTTGACACTTCCAGCTCGGCCGTACCGATCAAAGGCCACCTTGTCTGACTCTTTCGTGTCAAACATAACACGAGAAGTATAAATACGGTAGTTTTTTCGATGAACAATCGTGTGATCGTGTCGTTTTAATTTTCTCCCGGGCCTTGACAAAGCTGGCCGTCTGCCATGCCATGTACACAAGAAATTAGAGCGCCCCTGAGCCTTGATTATTATCATGGAATAATGGGAACGATGCCATATTCCACGACGAAAGAAGAGTTCAACCGCGAAGACGGAGCAGTACGTGTCTGGACATGGTCGTGCGGCGCCTGACCATTTCTTTTCTTTGCTCTCCTCTTGAAAAAGCAAAGCCGCACACGATCGATCGACGATCGAGCACGGCTGTTTAGTGTGGAAATTTATTTAGCGCCAAAAACCGGGTGGCTAAAACCGACTCCGTTTTAGGCAAAGAGACAACGTACGTGCGCCAGAAGGGTGCAGACAAAGCTAGCAGTGCCGAACCGTCGCTAGCAATGTATCTGTCGAATCGAATCTACAGATGGATCGAAGCGACTTTAACCCGTTGTGCCGTTGCGTCCGGATGGATTGCCGAGGAATGCTGAGTGCAACATGGCCTAGCCAGGATATCCGTGGGACTATGACATGTCATGCACGCCCGATTAAGCAGTGGGTATGTGTACCCGGACGTTAAGATGCCCACAGTGCCGTAACCATCCCTGGTTAGGACGAGGCCATGGCCGGATGAGGAAGAGGCTGGTACGGCCGCGGCGCGCCGGAGCTGTCACCGGATCTCCTCCTATTTTTAGCGGAATCTGGCGGGTGCGGAGCCGGGACCTGCCATGTCCGGTGCGCGCGATATGATGGCCTGAAACCGAGCGATCGGGAGGAGATTCTGCACCGCGGGACCGGACGGGCTCGGTCAATTTCCCCGTGTATAGAGACGGGTCGAGGCGACCCAAGCTCCCAAGAAACAGCCGGGTGCATCTTTCGGGGAGAGCCTGTTTTCACTCCTCCGGGTCGTCAGTGACTTGAGCCATTGCTGTCCTGTGTACGGGGACGGAGCCGGTATGGAAGCATTGAGAGGGAGGGGGTAAGTTTGTTCATGGAGGGGGCAAAGTTCATATGAAGTGAAATTTTTTGGCCACAACAACCATTATCCTAGTAGAAAACTCAATTTGTTAGGGGGGTCTAGCCCCCCCTAGAATCGTCCCTGTCTGTGTACCGTGAAACAGTGAAACGATGTGAGGTCCGGTAGCTGAGTCGAACAATTCATCATGAAAGAAACGAGAGATCAATGATAGAGCTACATGATTATCTCGGGCAGGCCAGACTAAAGAAAAACACATAGGACTTGTTTGGTTACGTGTATTTTTTTTTGAACACTTTGCATATTTGTTTCAGTTGGGCCTTACTGAATATGCACACGTAAAAAATTAACATCTGCATGCTGATTGATTGTCTACATCCCGTCTAGCCTGCATGGGCTGAAACGGAAGGCGGGTTGTTTAGTTGTGGCATGGTTTAAGAAAAAAACACAAGTTCGATTGTTTGGTTACATCCAAGACAATAACGTGGTAACCTCCTCCTCGATGTGATGAGGTTAGCAGAGGCACATAGTTAGAGAAATAAAAACAAAGTTAAGAACACATCAAAACTGCAACACATGGTACGATACGTTTAACATAGTACGACAAGTTTGAAATGAAACGACAACACATAACATAGTTTTAAACCTATAGCCAAGACGGAACTAGGAACCAGAGCTCATTTACGCGCTCACGACGAAGGCGTCGTCATGCTTCTTGCACTTGGTGACCATCTCCACGTTGTCGTCATTGAAGACACCTTCATAGTGTTTGGGGTGAGCAACTTGAAAGGCAGCATGTACCCAATAGAGACCTGGTGAACGACGATGAAGGTGGCCCAACCCTGATCAAGGGCGACCCTGTCGTCGATCACCTTCACCGTGACCCTCCATGAGCAAGCGATGTTCGTCTACAGACTGAACTCTGTAGGCATGGCGGGGAAGTGTTTGATGAAGTCCCGAGGCAAGGGCACAACCTCCAGCTTAAGAGAAAAGACCACCTTGTAGAAGTGGGTCGGTCCTGCCTCTTCATGGTAGTGCCCTAGTTTGTTCGCTTGGCGTTAGGATGCTGCTGCACCGACACGTCCACCAATGGCGACACGACCTCCTTGCCCTTCTCCAATGGTGGCACCACCTCCTTGCCCTTGTCCATCTGCATTATCAACAACATGCAGTTCAGAGGTCAACATTCATTCCTACCGGTCGAACGCTGCTATATTTACCCACATTACCCACACCAACTCTCCCTCATCATGAACTCCAACCCCAACCCTAACCCTTTCCCCTGGGGCATGGATGGAGGGCATTCTTCTCCAGGTGCTCGCTCGGTGACCTCGGAGTTTGGGGACACAATGGAGGTGTGCTCTAACTTCAATAGCATGAAAGAAGTGCACAAGGAGGCCGACGTTGTGGTGAAGAAGGTGCCGTTGTCAAAATCGGGAGATCTAGAGTAGGGGATCCCGAGCTGTGGATCTTAGATCAATGGGTAACAGGAGAACACATGAACATTATTTACCCAGGTTGGGGCCCTCTTGATGGAGGTAAAACCTTACGCCATGCTCTTGTTTATATTGATGATGAAGTATCGAGTACATAATAGATCTACCTCGAGATCGTATGTTGGACTAAACCCTAGATGATGGCTTTGTTGTGTTCTCTATGAACTAAAACCCTCTGGTTTATATAGACAACAGGGGTACCTAGGGATACACATGGTCGGTTATATCTAGGAATAAACATGTCGATATTATAATCTTGACTTGGAGCACACACCAAGACTTCGAAAGTTTCCATCTTGAACATGACGTCGTCTTATAGTCTGACTGCTCAACGATAGCTATAGAGCGATCTACGAGTCCGACTCGTAAAGATAGGTCGGCGGTACGAGGACCCCTTAATCCCGGACTCTCTCGGTAGCCCCCGAACTGGCCTCCAATGCCCTAGTCTTTATTCTTAGCAGCTTCTCATGCCCAAAGTCGTTGGCTTGCGGTGCGAGTTCTTCTCCCCATTTATGTTTGGCCAGCATCAGTTCGGCCACCGTTGATTTCCCTATTTCCCAGGAGTATGTGTTACTTAGCCTCAAGACCGATCCGAGCATAGGTCAACGACGCGTCTTTAAGTTGGGATTGCTCCTCGGTTCTTCCGAAATGTTCTTCATCTTCGGTCGTCGTTCTTGAAAATTGGTTCAACAAATCTTCCCATCTTTGATCTCCAGGATCGCCGAGGTGAATCTGAAGAGTTCACACGTCGGGCGACCGAGGAGCCCCTTTAAGTTATCAGCCTTTATTAATGCCTTGTAATTTTTATGCCACACCTTGGGTTTGAAGTGTTTCACATGTGGTGATGTCCACTTGTATCCGAGCTCCCACACAAGATTGCATCCGAGGTATCTTTTTGCAACCGATCTCCAACGCCGGATTTGCCCTCTATGGAACTAACCACTTGCTTCCGAGCTTTATGTCAGACTGCTTCTGAGGTATCTTTTTGCACCTGAGCTCCAACACCGGATTTTCCCTCTATGTAGGTAGCTACTTGCATCCGAGCTTTATGTTGACCTGCTTACGAGGTGGTGCACTGCCTCGGCTGTGAGCTAATTTTTGTGGATTTTCTGATTGGTGTATTTTATTCTCTGATGAGTTGTATAACTGGTAGCCCCCGAGACTTGGGTTGGGCAACATGGTCGACCCTAGGATCGTATCTCCTCGGAAACTAGTTCATCTGTTGTGTATGTTTTGACAACGCCAAGGTGTAGCTTGGCAGGAAATATGTCGAACTGCGGGTCGGAAGAGATTTTCTGAGCAGAACCACCAAACAGAACACCTTGAACAAGAGGATGTCTTGCCTCCTGAAAGAAAACATAAAATAGGTTAAACGTGTCATAAGCTTGGAAAACCAAAAAATCATGTAAAAACTTTATGTCTAAATAAATCAAGTTTTTTGGTGCCAATTCGAAAATTGGTCTTAAAATTAGTTTGTGCTTCCGTCGTGCTTTAACATGACACATCCGATCTCAAGACTTCAAGAGGGTCAGCCCTCGGCTTGAACCTCCTATCCCGAAGGCGGAGTGCTTCTCATGCGAGTTTGGAAAACTAAACCCGAGGGGCTTTAGAGAGAAACCAGGCTATCCAGCTATTGACAACACACTCGAGTTGAGAAAGGAGCGATAGAAAAAGACTTTGCAACGATCAAGAAAAAAACATTTATTGTAAAACGACGCATATATATTTAAGAGCCCCTACTTAACATGAGAAAAGGAAGTGTTTTTAACAAACAACCTTTTTGTTTAACACAAATATAATGCTTGGTTGAACCACACATTTTTTTTAAAGTTGAGCATGAAAGTGACTTAGCTGGTTAATGTGCTCGGTGTTGATGACATGGGCCGAGCTTGCAGCGGGTTGAGGTCCCATCCCCAAAGCCAGTCCCGAGGTGCCTGATACGTCTCCGTCGTATCTACTTTTCCAAACTCTTTTGCCCTTATTTTGGACTCTAATTTGCATGATTTCAATGGAACTAACCCGGACTAACGTTGTTTTCAGCAGAATTGCCATGGTGTTGTTTTTGCACAGAAATAAAAGTTCTCGGAATGACCTGGAAATTTACGAGGATTTTTTGTGGAATATATAAAAAATACTGGCCCAACAATCAACCGGAGGAGTGGAGCGATGAGCCCACAAGCCCACCAGGCGCGGGCCCCCCTGGCCGCGCCTAGCAGGCTTGTGGGGCCCTCAGGGCTCCGCCGCCTCCAACTCCAGCTCTATTTAGTCCCTTTCGTCCAAAAAAATCAAGGAGGAGAGTTCACCGCGTTTTACGATACAGAGGCGCCGCCACCACCTGTTCTTCCTCTGGAGGGTAGATCTGGAGTCCGTTCTGGGCTCCGGAGAGGGGAGATCGTCGCCATCGTCATCACCAACCTTCCTTCATCGCCAATTCCATGATGCTCTTCACCGTTCGTGAGTAATCTCATCGTAGGCTTGCTGGACGGTGATGGGTTGGATGAGATCTATCATGTAATCGAGTTAGTTTTGATGGGGATTGATCCCTAGTATCCACTATGTTCTAAGATTGATGATGCTACTACTTTGCCATGCTTAATGCTTGTCACTAGGTGAAAAGACCTCGATGACGCCTAGAGGGGGGGTGAATATGCTATTTAAAAACTTCTTCAGATTTGGCTTGAACCTGATGCGGAAATAAACTAAGAGGGTACTTGTCAAGCACAAATCCTAAATGCACTAGGCACTGCAACGTGTATCAACAACACGATCTACTAAGATGGACACAATGCAGTTACTAACAAGCACAAGTAAGTTACACAAACTTACTTGAGCTATATCACACGACAAGTAGGTGAACAACACAAGATACTAGATCACACTATATCACACGATATATCAAGGGCTGCAAGTATGTACGTGTGAATATAGAGGGTATGCATGAATGATTAATCTTGTACAAGAAATGGCCAACACAATATAATGAGCACAAGCAATATGCAATGTATGTATGCTCAAATAACACAAGTAAACCACAAGTAAGGAGTTAGGGTTAAGGATAACCAAGGTCACTGAGACGAAGATGTATCCCGATGTTCACTTCCTTGGAGGGAAGCTAGTCACCGTTAGAGAGGTGGATGTTACCACGAAGGCACACCAACGCCACGAAGGCTCACCCTATTCTCCCTTTGAGATAACACCACGAAGGCGTTTCTCAACCACTAGTGGTAAGCCTTTGAGGTGGCTTCCAAACCCTCACAAACTTTTCCGGGGGAAATCACACGAATTGATTCCTCTCTGAAGAACTCCTACCGCCTAGGAGTCTCCAACCTCCAAGAGTAACAAGATCACGGGGAATGCTCAAATCTTGCTCAAATCACAAATAGCTTGGGTTGAGAGCAGGAGAGGGAGAAGATCTATCTTTTGATTGGAACAACTCTCAAAGGGGTTCACAAATGCTCTTGGGATCTAAGATTTGGAGTGAGCAAATGTGTGTGAGGTGGAAATGTGTTCTTATGAGGATAAGGCTGTGTTGGGCAACCCTCTCACGAAGTGGGAGGGGGGTATTTATAGTGGGGAGAGAAAAAGAGCCGTTGGGGACACTTTAAGTCACACACGGTCCGGACGTCCGACAGTTGTCGGAAGTCCGGACGTCCGCGAGGGGTCGGACGTCCGACAGGGGTCGGTCGTCCGAGGCCTGTAGATACGACTGAAACTATTTTGAATTAAACAGCGACCGGACGTCCGACAGGGGTCGGTCGTCCGAGGCCTGTAGGTGTGCCTGAACATATTTGAATTCATCAATATACGGACGTCCGGAGTGGCCCGGAAGTCCGTGTTATACAGCACAAGTTCTACTGGTGGTGGCTTCCGGATTTCCGATGAGTGTCGGACATCCGGTGGTCGGGCATCCGGAGGAAGCCAGATTTCCGAGATATAGTGCACACATTCTACTGGTGTTGACCTCCGGATTTCCGGAGCCTGGCCGGACGTCCGGCCCTCGGGCGTCCGGAGGGAGTCGGATTACCGAGATATAGAACTCAACTTCTACTGGTGCAGGCTTCCGGATTTCCGGGACTTGGCCGGACATCCGGGCCTTGGACGTCCGGAGGGAGCCGGAAGTCCGAGTTAAATGGCTCTGATTTCTCTGGTATAGGATTCCGGATTTCCGAGGTAGTCGGTCGTCCGGCCCTCGGACGTCCGGAGGAAGTCGGATGTCCGAGGCACTGGTTCTGTTTACAGATAGCAGCAAAGCAGTGGAGATGTGGTCTGAGCAGAAAGTGATGATGTAGTTTGAGCAAGTTCATCGCAAAACCTGTGATCCCCTCTTAATAGTGCGGGATCCCTAAGGACTCAAGGATCATAAAATAGTACTGATGATCCATACTTGAGTGTATACTTTTATTCGGCGATCATCACTCCGCACAACTAACGTCAAAGGAACGGATACCTTTGAGTTAGCCTTTTCACCTGAGCTTGATGTTGTTGTTCCTTCTTGGCTCAAGTTGAAAGCAAGACATGATGAAGTCTTCAAGTAGCTTTCCCATACACAATGCGGAAAGCCTAGCTTATGTATTCATCTTCATTTGTCCACCATGTGAACATCCACAAGAATCAAGCATGAAGTTCTCAAGAATGTTTATCTTGATCTTGTCCTGTCCACCATGTGTACATCCACAAGAATCAAGCATGTAGTGCTCAGGAATGCTTATCTTGATCTTGTCCTTGTTAGCACATGAGGTTGTCCTTGTCAGCACATGATCATTGACAATAGTTTCAATGATATATTCGTGCTGATCCGCTTGAACTTGCACACCACAATCTTGATGACGATCACCACTTGACGTCATCCTTCATGGGTTGTATGAGATCTTCCTTTTGACGCAAGCCCAATGGAAGCACACCTAACCCCCACATAGGAGTCTCACAAATGGGTTAGTACACAAACACGTAATGGACAATGCTTACCATACCATGGGATCACTTGATCCCTCTTGGTACATCTTGTACGCTTTGTGTGTTGATCATCTTGATTTACTCTTTGTCTGAGATCTTGATCAACCTAGTGTTTCTATGACCATTCTTTGGATAATACCTTGGATAACATCTTGGTCATCATATAAACTCCTTGAACCCAACAGATGGACTTCAAGAAGTGTCTATGGACAAGTCCCATAAATATAACTTAAAGCAACCATTAGTCCATAGGAGTTGTCATCAATTACCAAAACCACATATGGAGATATATGCTCTAACAATCTCCCCCATTTTGGTAATTGAAGACAACCACTTCAAGAGAGTTTATATAAGGAGATAAGCATAACCACGCGCACACATACAAGGTAATAATGCATGTGTGCAAGATGTAAATGCTTACGCAATAAAAGCAAAACCCTCTAAACATATCCAAAGTAAACTGTAAACTCTCTAAACTTCTCCCCCATTGGCATTGATTGCCAAAATGGACGACAAGTTTAGAAAGCCAAGATAGTAGGTGGTCCTCCAAAAAGTGTGTACTTCTCAGCAAATGAGTGCAAAAAAATACACAAATACAATGATAAGTAGTTGGAGGAAAACAAACTACATTGAGGACCCAAAGATTGCA